>NC_089800.1:54884715-55172215 GCF_029633855.1 Hoplias malabaricus
AGTGATCAAACTAGTGTTTTGCCACCTGATGAAGACAGGCGAGGTGGACAGCAGAGTGGTCAGGAGTAATAGCCCAGTAGCTCTGTGTTTTGAGTGGCAGCTGAGCTAGCGGTATGCTAGCAGGAGGCTTGCTGGTTGTCAGCTGCTGCTGTGTGAAGAAGTGCTGTCAGAACATCCAAATATTAACAGCTCAGCAATGTTCCTGCTCCAGCTGTGCTCCAGCTGTTCTCCAGGTGTTAGTGCTGAGTGAGG
This sequence comes from Hoplias malabaricus, assembly GCF_029633855.1. NCBI lineage: Eukaryota > Metazoa > Chordata > Actinopteri > Characiformes > Erythrinidae > Hoplias > Hoplias malabaricus. The sequence continues at coordinate 54,884,968 of NC_089800.1, forward strand.
CTTTGTGGAGCAGGTAGAACACTGGTGTCATTGTTACACTTACTATGTAATTAACAATGTAATTGCACCATTGTATTTCCAGTTCTGAAAGTTGTGACAGGTGCTGGATGTGGACAAACCCCAGGGTCAAGTCTCTCTCACCTTTTACTCTCAGGGCAGCATTGATCTGCCTTTATTTATCTCCTCAGACACTGAAATGTCCTGTGGTCTGGACGTGGTGCTGAATGACCACTGCTTCTCTTCACCTGTATGTCCAATCTGAGCAGGTCTAAAGGGGAGAGAGATGGAGTCCAGCCTTTACCAAGGTCCAAGAGGAAATGCTCTCTAGACACATCTGAAAGTAAGAGATGCTACAAATTTTAGAATTTCTGCACACCATTTTTTAATTACATGGTAATAACCAATTTAATTAATGTTCATAAACAGGCTTTTTGCTGTTTATTGTTAGTTAATTAAGCACACTTTCATTGTGTATTTTTAGGTCCTGTATTATTAAATTGAAGTAGTTTTAATAAATAAGATATTACACTGTACTAACATGTTATTAAAGTTTTATTAAGCCATGAGTGAGTGTATTCCATTGTTCTTATGTCTGGTAACTTGTTGGTATTGAATGGTGCTCCATCACCCCAGAGAACAAAGTTCCACTGTTCCACAACTCAAGTCTGGGGCTTTTTATTAATCCTTTGTTGCTGTTTAAGTGAGAGCAGATCTGGGAGTGATTTAATAATCCCTGCTGTTTCTCTTTATTCCTGTTGAAGGGTGGTGGTGGGGGGGGGGGGGGTGTTAGGGTCAGTTTAATCTCCTTCAGTAAAAGCTCTTATCTCTTAGAGTGTTGTGCCTTTTATTTAAAAAAAAAAAAAAGCCTCAGCATTTCCCTCCATCTTGATTCCTGTCCTGGCGCTAAACGGCGGAATGCGCCGCGGTGGAAATCAGATCTTATGCTCCAATTTAGATCAAATCAGTGGAATTTAATAAAGACTTGGGAAAACCAAAGATCTTCAGTTTGAGTTCTGCTCTGTCAACTGCATGAGGACTTCTGATCTAAAGTGGGGGAAAGGTTTGGGGGTGTATTTGAAAGAGGGGATGGTAATCATCTGCCTGTGAACGGCAGACCGCTTGATGCCGATAAAATCTGTCCAAGTCCGAGTCAGTGTTGGGGCCTCTGCGTTTTCTGCTTCCGAAAATCATCTCCAGAGACTTAATAAAGAAACCCGGACGGATGGTGAGATTTTCAATTTCAGATTAGAGACGTGTGGGTGGGGGGAGTGGGGGGTAACCGGGGGGTGGTGAGTGATCTGATCCAGGGTCATTTACATAAGACCAGTGCTCCACACTGAACTCACAAGATTTAGTTAATTTCCCCACTCTAAAACCTAACTGCACTTCTCAATAAAACAATAAAGTTAGCATGATGAAATGATACAGAAAAGTGGAATCAAATACACAATTAACATATACTATATGTTATATATATTTTGAGTAAAGGTGAATGTATGTAATGACATTATACTGACTGAGTGAAATCAGAATTTTTTCTCCACATGGGGGAGTGTTGAGAAATGGGCAAGTACCAAACTTTGAAAAAATTGTGAAAAGAGTTATACACATTTAAACTCACACAAATACACTAATACACTCCCAGTTCCGCCTTAAATGCTCCCACTATTACACTAACACCAGTTTATTTGACATTTTCTTTTCACTTTAAATAATAAATCAATTACAGAGGTCTGGATGTAAACTGCTGCACCGTTTAAGGTGAAATGAAACTGGAAGCTGGAGAACAAAAAGCTAAGTTGGCTTCTTCTTCTCTCTTTCCATCATAAAAGCTATAATTGTTGTGTTGGGTCATCTACCCGTGTTTATGTTTCTGTTGGTGAAATTAAATTCAAGTGCTACAACATGTTTTCTTATCGTTAATTAGTTTAAAATCTCCTGTTGAGTTTCCTCCTGATTGACACAGTGCAACCCATCATGCACTGTACACACAATTGAAATGAAAAGGAGAAGTACACTGTATAATAATAATTAAAAAAATCACAATAACATTAAAGTACTGGCAGCAGAGACACCAGTATTTTACAGTTTTTTTGTTTTGTTTTGTTTTGTTTTACAGAGCAGCTACCTTCATTTTTTATGGCATTGTACTGTATACTGAATTACGATATATAACAGTTAAAAACTGTTTTGTATAGTAATTTAACAGTAAATGTACATTAATGAATATAGTATAACTGTAGAATAACTGCTTTTACAGCAGTTTACAGTATATCCCAGCATATTAAATAGCATAAATAACAGTGTAGCACTGGTTTAAAATAGCATCAAGAAAACTGGTTTGAAACATGTGACAGTAAAATGGCAAAAAACATAAGAGAGAAATGGAGAACTACGGTGAGAAATCTTAGCTAGAGTGGCTGGGATCTTCAATCACTGATGACATGTGCTTAGAAAACAAACAAACAAATTAGCAATAACACGTCACTGTTAAAATATAAATATATGAAGCTGATAGGCTAGCTTATATTTGTAACATGCTATGTAACATTGCTGAAGCTACAATGAAATAGACCTAATTAACAACATCTGAAGTCTTAAAAGTTCATTAATTATACAGACAAATCATTATTGGACATTGTCAATATCAGGAGAAAAGCATAATGTTAACAGCTACCTACCTCCTGGCCTGATGTTTGTGTGGAATTTTTACTTAAGTCGTGAAGTCCAAATGTATCCGTCACAAATGAGTCGTCTCATGAACAAAGGAAGATTCATTTTTCTTCTGTTAATGTTAAGGCTAGAGGTGTTCACTTACAGCTGACCCACATCATCCAGCTCACCCCAAGCTCAGGAAAAATCCATGTTGGCCACTCAGTAAATATGAGCAGATTTAGCAGAAGTTAAACATAATGCAGTGATCCCTCGTTTTTTGTGGGGGATGCGTTCCAAGACCAACCGCGAAAAACAAATTTCCACGAAGTACAGGAAAGATCTCTTTTTTTATGTATTAAACAAATATTTGGACTAAAACTCTCCCTGTGCTGTTAACAACACATCCTTTGCATTAAACAGTCATTCTCTAATGTTTTTCAGCTGGAACTACATGTGATATCCTACGAGTTTCTTTAATAGAGTAATTCCTAAGCTGTGATTTGGCGTAAGTAAATTTCACTCGGATGTGGACATGAACAATACATGTACTGTATACTTGTAAATGATATATTTTGTCACCTACAGACCTAGTCTAATATATGTAAATAATAAAAAAATACTTTTAATTTACACACCATAAGAAAATGATATTTTTAGGCACCTAGTCTAATAAATACTTTACAGTACACTAATAAAGATGAAAGCATTAATCTATGCACCAGTCACATTCGTCGTCTCTCCAATTGCCCCAATCACAGGTCATCTTACAATGCACTATGTCAGCAAGAAGTTACTGTGCAGTATAATGCATGTCGTCTGCCACCAAGTGGATGCACAGGGTCTACTACGTTATTCAAATTAATTAATAATAAATTAACTAAAAAGAAGAAGAAAAGGACTTGAAAACGAAATCATAAAGATTTGTGCACTCTTCTTTGCTGACAACGGGCTAATAATAGCAAAAATATAGAAGAATTTTATGAAATTTTAATGGATTTAATGAAATATTTTGGCTATTCATCTTTCATGGTTTTCCTAGATTTTCCCTCAATATCTTTGCTTTTCTGCTCAGCTCTCTCTTCACCACAATGGACCGGTACAGAGCCCGCATTACTGCTGATGCTGCACCGATCCATCTGTCAATCTCCGGCTCCATTTTTCCCTCACTCGTGAACAAGACCCTGAGGTATTTAAACTCCTCCACTTGAGGCAGGATCTCACTTCCAGCCTGGAGAGAGCACTCCACCCTTTTCCGACTGAGTACCATGGACTTGGACTTGGAGGTGCTGATCCTCATCTCTACCGCTTCACACTCGGCTGCAAACTGGTCCAGCAAGTGCTGGAGGTCCCGGCTTGATGAAGCCAACAAGACCACATCATCCGCAAAAAGCAGACGTGGAATCCTAAGACCACCAAACCGGACACCTCCCGCCACTTGGCTACACTGAGAAATTCTGTCCATAAAAATTATAAACAGAACCAGTAACAACGGGTGCTCTGACGGAGTCCAACTCTGACTGGAAACCAGTCAGACTTACTGCCAACCATACGAACCAGACTCCTGGGACGGATTGCTCGTAGCAAAGAGCCCAGTACCCCATACTCCCCGAGCACCCCCCACAGAATATACCAATCTGCATTGTTCCTCCTGGATCTGAGGTTCAACTGTCAGTCTGACTCTCTTCCCCAGCACCCCCGCATAGACCTTACCGGGGAGGCTGAGGAGTGTGATCCCCCTATAGTTGGAACACACCCTCCGAATCCACCTTCTTAAAAAGGGGAACCACCACTCCAGTCCGCCAGTACAGAGGCACTGCCCCCGATGTCCACGCGATGTTGCAAAGACGTGTCAGCCAAGACAGCTCCACAACATCCAGAGCCTTGAGGAACCCGGGGCGAACTTCATCCACCCCCGGGGCCCTACCGCCAAGGAGTTTTCCTACCACCTCGGCTACCTCAGCCCCAGTGATAGACGAGCCCTCCCTGGGGTCCCCAAACTCTACTTCCTCTGTGGAAGACATGCTGGTGGGATTGAGAAGATCCTCGAAGTATTTCGAAGTATCCTCGAAGCCTAATGACATCCCCAGTTGAGGTCAACAGTTCCCCACCACCACCATATACAGTGTTGGTGGAAAATCACTTTCCCTTCCTGAGTCGCCTGATGGTTTGCCAGAAACTCCTTGGAGCCGAACAAAAGTCGTTTTCCATGTTCTCATCGAAGTCGTACCACACCCGAGTTTTTGCCTCAGCGACAGTTGAAGCTGCGAGCCGCTTGGCTCTGTCAGCTGCCTCCAGAGTCCCCCGAGCCAACTAGGCTTGATAGGACTCTTTCCTTAGCTTGACAGCCTCCCTCACCTGGGGTGTCCAACACCGATTGTGTATGCTGGGATTGCCACCCCCACAGGCACAGACAACCTTGCAGCTCCATTCAGCCGCCTCAAAAATGGAGGTCTGGAACATGGTCCATTCGGACTCATGTCACCAGCCTCCCCCGGGATGCAGTCGAAGCTCTGCCGGATTTGGGAGTTAAAGATCTTTCTGACAGGGTCCTCTGCCAAACATTCCCAGCAAACCCTCAGCACACGTTTAGGCCTGCCAGGTCTGTCCGGCATCATCCCCCGCCATCTGACCCAACTCACCACACTCCTCACAGACAGTCACCCGGAGGAAACCCATGCAGACACAGGGAGAACACACCATACTCCTCACAGACAGTCACCTGGAGCGGGAATCAAACCCACAACCTCCAGGACCCTGGAGCTGTGACAGAGACACTACCTGCTGCTACACTGTGGCACCTGGTCTTGACAACTGTTGCTATCAATTATTAGAAGTGTGTAATATTAATTTATAGTAATGTCTTGTTCTTTCAGACTCTGGACTTGTCCTTTGGAACTGGACAAGACTGATATTGGACTGGACTTGAACTGGACTAGGCAAGACAGTTAAATTAAAAGCCAGAATAAAGTCATGAAAGTCCAATAAAACAATTACATAAAAAAAGTAAAATGATTAAATGATTAAAACAATTTAAAATGATACAAGAAAAGAACTAAAATGCCGTTACAGAAATAAAAGAGCAGAGTATTTTAACCTGAGCTGTAAGCTGCTCAAACAGGAATGTTTTAACCCTTGATTTAAAAGTGTCTAAAGTCGGGGCTCTTCTAATATTCTCAGTCTGGTTCCATTTCTTCTCCATGTTTAGTTTTGACCTGAGGCAGGACTAACTGACTAGTTCCTGAAGATCTGAGAGCTCTGCTCGGCTCATATCTCAATACACTGGTCCTACCCCATTTAGACATTTATAGACCAGCAATAACACCTTAAAGTCTATTCTATGACAGACTGGTATCCAGTGTAAGGATTTGAGAATGGGGGTGATGTGATCTCTTCTTTTGCTCCGAGTGAGACTCTGGAGACTGTGTTTTGAATCAGCTGTTTAATGGTCTTTTTTGGAAGTCGAGTTACTATTTACAGTAATCAATGCTAGAAATAAAAGCATGGATAAGTTTCTCCAGCTCTGGTTTAGTCAGAAAATCTCTGATTTTACTGATGTTCTTAAGATTTGTCTAGGCTACTGTTTATGGACAAGAAACCAGTGATTTGCCTGAAAACTACACTGTAAAAAAAGACACTTTTTTATAGACATTAACCGTAAAATATTACAGATGTTTTTCTGTTTTTTTTCTGTAAAAAGACAATATACCGTTGAAATACAGGAAAATCACCTTTTTAGATAAATCTGCTGTAAAAGCACAGTGAAAGTCTGTATTTTTAAATTATTAGAATCCTCTGTTTTATAACAGAACTGTACAGGTTTTTAAGGGTTTTGAGTGTTAATTTATACGTTATCAGTGTAAAAAAAAACAGTAATTGGTGGAAAAACACAGACGAATAATGTAGAATTACGTTTTTCCTATTCTGTGTGTTTATTTAAAGATACAGAATATTGTTTTTTGTTTGCTGTAAATAATAATAAACATCCAATAATAATCATAAAATAATAATCATAAAACCAAAAGAAAAACTTATTTAACAGAACTGTCTTATGAAATTACTTTCAATACATATTGAAAACTTGTAACACTTTAAATATTAATGATGTAATATCAAATTTACTTGCAAATGTTATGCAAAAAACAAATTCACATCAAATGTAACATTTGAATAAGTAAATTTTACTTTATTCTATTTAACTTTTTAATAAAATAAATATTTCAGACTCATCAAAATATTAAGTAAAGCTTGTCAGTGTTTTATGAATTGAGTAGATTTTAGTTTTATTTTAGTTTTCATCAAGTTATATTACTGACAATTATGATGTAAATTATGATCATTTTCATTTGATAAATGTCACCAAAAAAATAATTGTCTGTATCATATCACAAATCACACAAAACACAATCACAATGACATGGGAAAGTCTGGAAACAAGTATTTAATGGTTCATTCAATAATATTTCTGATCCAATTAAACATCTACATTCATTCATTGTCTGTAACCCCTTATCTAGTTCAGGGTGGCAGTGAGTCTAGAGCTTAACCGGAATCATTGGGAACACAGTCTGGAGGGGGTGCCAGTCTTTCACATGATGACACACATTCACTCAAACCAAGAAACACTTTTGAGTCACGAATCCTCCTACCAATGTGTGTTTTTGGACTGTGGGAGGAAACCGGAGCACCCGGAAGAAACCCATGCAGACACAGGAAGAACACACCAAACTCCTCACAGACACCAATTCAACCATTTTAATCAAGGAATTTTCTTCAAGGTTCAAGGGCAGAAGGTGGTGGGACTGGAGCCCATATAACACCAAATAAAAAAATATATAAAAAATAAAAAATAATTTTCATCTGACAAATGAATAGCAGCAAGACTGGCATTAAGGAACAAAACATGCATACCCTCACTAATATAGAACCTAATCCTTCTGTTAATTTTACTCTTAACAAAAGAAAACAGTATGAGTGAAGGTCCTCAAGTGCTTGCAGTTCTGTATAACAATGGTCGCCATGAACTTAAGCTGTTAATATCACTGCAGTATATAAGGCTAGCAATATTTTAGACTTTTAGCAACATTAACAATCAATGTCTCTTAAATAAATCATCAAATCTATGTCTGTATCTCACCCACCCACTTCCATTGCTTTACAATGTTCTTGTCCCAAAATACTATACTGTATCAAAGGTCAAATGTCTTTGTTAGTAAACATTTTTGTGTCAATTTTATCTCACTCAAAGACAAATCTACAGTGTCACATATGAAATGGTGCCTTTCAAATAGTCAGTTAAAACCTAACATTCCTCAGTCAATATCCAACTGTCTTTTGAAGAGGCAAAACTGAGGACTGCACGTCTGTCTCTGCACAATGGCATCTGAAGGTTCATCCAAAGATTGGAAGTTCATTAAAAGACAACAGCGAAATGTGAGCGTAGAATCCAACCAAACAATGTTTTCGCAAGTGGTTGGTAGTTATTTGAAAAGAATAGTAATATTGTGTAGCGCGGTGTTGGGGGTATGCTAGAGAAAAAAATAGCCCCATAAGCAGTGAGAAAGCTTTAGCAGCACATCCTGGCAACATCTTTCTTTCAAGAAGGATGGATAAATCCTCTGGATCGTCTCCATTAGCACCACAGACAAACAGGATCCTGATGTGTCGAGTTACGTCACTGTGTCTGTCCTACTGCATGCAATCAGAAAGAAAAATCAAGTTAATTATATTGAAAGAAACTATCAAAGTGCTTGAATTACAAAGGACATCATCATTAGGACAAAAATCAACACACACTAAAGACAACCCTCATTAAACATAGCTCAAATGACCTTTTTGTCTATGTTAAGACTATTTTATGGTGAGCTGGCATTAGTCCAACATTTAAGGAACATGCTCTTAGCCATAGATTGTGTGCCCATGCAGGCCTAGTAACACTATAGTTTTGTAATGGCCAAGCATGTGTAATTTTAAATAATTTTGACATGTTTTTTAATGTCTTTTTTTGAGAAATCCTCTAAGATTAATCTCTATTTTCATCCCAATGCGTTCCCCTTATAGCTGCACTTTAACAACATTAATGACTATATTGAGCATTTGTTTTGTTTAATGACTTAACTAAAAAATATTAAGAAAGCACTAGTGTATTATTTCCTGTGTATTTATGTAAAATTAAAGTATACCATTCTATGCTGAAGTTTAAAAAAGGTGATTCTGCAAAATGTTCAAATAACTAAGTATTGATTTCTGTATTTAAAAACTGGAATTTATAGAACAAAATAACCTGACAAGGAATGTATTGTAAGATTACTCTTAATCTTACATGACACTAGTTTTTTTATGGTATATAATTGTTAGATAATTGAACATTTCTGAAAATATATTGAAAAAATAAACATTGGATAATCAAAAACTATTTGTGTACATTTACATAGTTTTTCTGTATTTAACCAGAAACCTCCAGTACTATAATAGTGAGATCTCATGGATAAACAGTACATCATAATATTTAGTAGGCACATCCATCATTTAATGGTTATACTCTGTACATTTATAGGATAAGGACATTTATTGACCAGTAAAGTTTGTTAATAAAATTTTTATTTTAAAAACAGTAATATTTGTTCTTTTAATTAAAAAAGCCTGTAATTTGACATTTATTTGCTGTAGACTGACTGAATAATTCATTGAAATAACATAGCTAAACCTTTCATTTAAAGATGGCAACTTTCAATTTACAGACCTTAAAAGTGTTTTTGCAGTATTTCCTTCATTTTATTACATTTTAATAATGTATTTTATACTAAAATACTAAAATAAATAATGAAATCTCATAATTTTACTACAATGTGGCTGTAAAATTACAAAGAATATATACAGCAAAATATTGTGATTTTACAGTAAAAAATTGTTAAATTACATATAGTATTTTACTGTCATTTTACGGGAATTGTTTGGCAACTTTTGCTGCCAGACATTTTACCATTTTTTTAACGTTTTTTTTTTATTATTATTTACAGTGTATTTTCTCAATGATTTTGCCAATGAACGGTAAATTAGAAATTGGTCTGTAGTTACTTATCTGAGATGATTCTAAATTTTTATTTTTTAGAAGAGGCTTTACAACTGCAGCTTTTTAATGAGGAGCTCAGAAAGACCCCCGACATGAGTGAGGTGTTTACAATGTGGAGTATGTCTGGTGCTATAGTATGAAAAACACTATTTAAAATATTGGTTGGTAGTGTATCAAGACTGCAAGTGGATGGTTTGAGATGATTAACTGTGTCAATTAAAATTTCATTATTAACAGAACTGAACTTTGACATTTTAACTAAGGAGTTTTTATGAGGTGATGGCGAGGGTACAGACTCATTGGAGGATATAGATGTACTAATCACTTGTCTGATCTTGATTTTAGTGTTAAAATACCATGCAAACTCATTACATCTGTCAGTTGTTAATAATTCAGGTGCCATTGGTGTGGGTGAGTTAGTGAGTCTGTCGACCACGGTGAAGAGGATTTTTCTGTTGTTAATGTTATTGTTGACGATGCTAGAGAAATAGGATTGTCGTGTTTTGCATATTTTCTTGTTGTATTCACGTAGCCTATCTTTGTAGATTTCTTTGTGAATATGAAGACTCATTTTACGCCATCTGCGTTCTGCCTTGCGACACTCCCTCTTTTGGATTCGAACAACAGAGGCATTTTTCCATGATGCTTTCTGTTTGCAAGACAAAGCCTTCACTTTAACTGCCGCAGTCTTATCCATAACACTGACAATTTTTGAATTAAAACTATTCAGCAGATCATCAACAGAGTTGGATCGTTCACATGGTGTAGTGCACATTTTACTCATGAAAAGTAGCTGTGCAGTCCTTTTATAATCCTTTTCTTGACACAAACTCTTCTGCCCATGATGACTTGTGAGGCCCACATATCAAAGAACACACTGTAGTGATCTGACAACGCGACGTCCTTCACAGTCACCGATATGTTGAGACTCTTTGAGATAATAATATCCAGCGTGTATACTCCCTGTAACATGTTGTAAAAGGCCAAAAGAGTCCAATGTGGGGTGTAGTTCCTTGGCAAAACAGTCCTTGGGATTGTCGATATGTTAAAGTCACCAGCAATAACAAAATGGTCAAAGTCAGTAGAAATAAAAGACAGCATCTCTGTAAATTCATCAATAGAACTAGCCCTGTACTTCGGAGGCAGTAGACAGTTACTAGTAATATCTGTGGTGTCCCTTTCAGAACTGCACAGAGGTATTCAAATGTTGTGAAGTCACCAAACGAATACTGTTTAAACTGAAAAGAACCATGGAACAGAGCAGCTAGACCTCCACCTTTTCTACTGGCACAAGATGCATTTAAAAAATGAAAATCTGGAGGAGCCGACTCCAATAAAACAGATGTAGTGCTAAAATCAAGTCCATGTGCTGTAATAAAATCATTAATTAAGTGTGATTTATTTGTGAGAAATCTGATATTTAGAAGAGCTAACTTAATAACTCGTGCACTTTGCCACAGAATCTCTGTCTCACATTTTATATGCTGTAGATTGGATACATTCACAGAATCTGACCTGAACTCCCTGTTCTTTCTCTCTCTGATAAGTACTGGAATGGGAGAGATTACAGACACCAAAGGTCCAAGCTTCTTTTGAAACCATGTTACTGCTGACATCATCACTGCAGCAGCCAGGACCCGAAAAGCATCACTTTTCCTCGCCCTTATCAGCTGACGAAGCTGTGTGGAGCTCCAGCTGGCGATGGGGCCGTGAGCAAAGCTGCCTTTCCAGGGGTTGAGGAGCTTGTCTCTTCCGTTGAGGTGCTCTAGGTGGTGATGGAGCATGATATTTCTTAGAGGACAGTCTGGGGGACTGCAGTGGGGAAGTGGCAGTAGATGAGGGTGGAGTAGAAGCTGGGTGGTTCTTCTTTGCACCTCAGGGCTGGAGGACAGGGAATGTGACAGCCTTGTCCCAGCCCATACCAGCTTCTCCATGGCTGCTGGGATCTTCAGGTGGGGTGATGTGGGGGGGTGACATATTAGTGCCTCCTGCAGATAGAGGTCCACTGATAAAAAATTGTATGTTGAACATACTGAGTGTGTTAAGGAGGTCATTAAAGTCTCTTTTTAAACTTCAGACTCCCGCTTGACAGTGTCATTCTTTCCAATGTGTAAATAATCCTCTTCACATTCGTGTACTCAGCTGGTGCAGCTGGAAGCTTTGCAGTAAGTTCAGGGACTGTGATGTTTGGCTCACATCACACTAAGGGTTTTGGGTTTGTTCCCCATTAACAGTGTCATCTCCAAGGATCAGGTTGACTAGAGAAGAACTGGACTGTAGTGAAACTAGACCGGACTCAATGGGAACTGGACTGAACTGAACAATAAAACTTGGTGAGTTAAGTGAACTCAAATGGTTTGAGGAAATTGCCTTAAACCATTAAAGTTTAATAACTTAGTTAACCACATATAACTTCTTACAGGTGAGTTGCTCCAGAGCCTTGGGCTGAAGATGAAAAAGAGCAAGACGTCTCCAAGAGTGCTGTCCACTCGTCGTCCAGCTCGTTCTGTCCACTCAGACAAAACTAGGCTCTTTCTCCTTGAATGGACCAAGTCCTGAAAACCCAAAGCTAATGCTAACGGTCCATAACGGTTAATGGACACATCCTTCAGCTCATTCTAATTATCATACACAATGTGTCTAATAAAAGTATTTGTTAAACATTCACTGTGTCTCCAGCAAGATTCCAGCATGGAGCACAAAGACACACAAACACTAACACACACAAACACACACACACACAAACACTCAGACACACACAAGCACTCAGACACACACACACACAAACACTCAGACACACACAAGCACTCAGACACACACACACAAACACTCAGACACACACACAAGCACTCAGACACACACACAAACACTCAGACACACACACAAGCACTCAGACACACACAAATACACGCACTCAGACACACACAAATACACGCACTCAGACACACACAAATACACGCACTCAGACACACACACACACAAGCACTCAGACACACACACACACAAGCACTTAGACACACAAACACTCAGACACACAAATAAACACTCAGACACACAAGCACTCAGACACACACACAAATACACGCACTCAGACACACACACACAAGCACTCACACACACACACACACAAGCACTCAGACACACACACAAGCACTCACACACACACACAAGCACTCAGACACTCACACAAACACTCACACACACACAAACACTCAGACACACACAAGCACTCAGACACACACAAGCACTCAGACACAGACACAAGCACTCAGACACAGACACAAGCACTCAGACACAGACACAAGCACTCAGACACACACACACACACACTCAGACACACACACACACAAGCACTCAGACACACACACACACTCAGACACACACACAAGCACTCAGACACACACAAACACTCAGACACACCCAAACACTCAGACACAAACAAACACTCAGACACACACACAAACACTCAGACACACACACACAAGCACTCAGACACACACACAGACGCACTCAGACACACACACACACAAACACTCAGACACACACACACACAAACACTCAGACACACACACACAAGCACTCAGACAAAAGCACTCAGACACACACACACAAACACTCAGACACACACACACAAGCACTCAGACACACACACACAAGCACTCAGACACACACACACACAAACACTCAGACACACACACACAAGCACTCAGACACACACACACACAAACACTCAGACACACACACACAAACACTCAGACACACACACACAAGCACTCAGACACAAGCACTCAGACACACACACACAAACACTCAGACACACACACACACAAGCACTCAGACACACACACACACAAACACTCAGACACACACACACACAAACACTCAGACACACACACACAAGCACTCAGACACAAGCACTCAGACACACACACACAAACACTCAGACACACACACACACACAAGCACTCAGACACACACACACAAGCACTCAGACACACACACACACAAACACTCAGACACACACACACAAGCACTCAGACACACACACACAAGCAGTCAGACACAGACACAAGCACGCAGACACACTCACACACACACGCGCAAACACACAAAATCACACTCATCCACAATCACACTCACACACACACAATCACACTCATGCACAGACACACATATGCACACACCCACATACACACACAAAATCACACTCACACACACACACACACACATACCCCTACACGCACTTGCACACACACACACACTAACCCAGGGAGTGATAGACAATGCCGTGCAGTGGTGTGTAGAGGAGGCGTTTATCAGTGACAGCTCTGAAACTCCTCTGAAGTGTTTCCTTTAATAAGGCGTGTGATTTATCGGCCGGAGCTCGGGAGGGGACCTGAGGTGAGAGATGTCGTCTTTGTTATAAACTCGGCTCGACGCCGCCGCACGGGTTTCTGTCTCGAGGCACGTTCCAATGCAAAGATGAACTTTTTCTTTGGGCTTTTGACAACACGTCAAATCTTTAGAGGGCTACGCTTGGTTTCTGCAGCCTGAATCTTTCATGTCCTCACTCCAAATGCCAAAGAAACTTCAAAGCGATTGGAATAGGCTCAGACGGAAGGGGCTCGTCTGTGGTTTCTCAGAGAAGTCCTCTAAGTCGTCAAAGTGGCCGTGATAGGATTGTAATGGCTGATACGGCTTATTCGGGACGAAAGAAACACCTGACGGAGCACTGCACTGAATACATTTCAGACAAAGAACTGAAAAGATTTCATTAGTGAAACACTTAAAACATTTCACCGGCCACCTTTAGCATCTTACATTAATCAAAATTAACAAAATATAAAACTCCCAACACACACACAAACTGATTTACAAACAGAAATATGGAGTGTGTGTGTGGTCCACATTGTATTTTATTTAACACAAATTAATGGTTTTGCAGCAGAATTCTGAAGCATCATGTGACCTAAATATTATAGATATTCAGTTATTAATTCCTTTCTATGAAATAATAAGTACATAATAAGGTCATCAGAGACTTCACATACAACCAGTTTGAGAAGAGGGATAGAAGAATATATCTGAGGTTCAGCCCCGTGTGCAGACAGCAGTGTACTGTAAAAAAGGATGTGTTGATTTTACATAAATATATAGTGTAATGTTTTGCAAACATTTTTTGAACAATAACCCACTCAACTTTTTTAGCGATTTTTACTAAAAATAAAATTAAACTGATTTTACTAAGAAACCAGTGTTTTGTTTCATGTCAATACTTAGAAAAATGTTTCTCCAGTCAGTAAAATTAAGCTGTTTTCTTTAAACTTCCTTAATATTTGAGGATGAATATAAGTAAGAATTTGCATTAATACTACTGATGACTACTACAAATGACACAATGAAAATCTATGGCAGGTTACACTACAGTTGTACACCCATCATGATGAAGTGTTTTGAAAGTCTGGTAAAGGACCACGTCATTCCCAAACTCCTGCCCATATTCGACCCGTACCACTTTGCTTGCTGCGAAAATCGCTCCACAGAGGATGCCATCTCCACTGCACTTCACCTGAGCTTAGAACATCTGGAAGGAAAGAATACACATGTGCGCACATGTGGACTTCAGTTCAGTGTTTAATACAATCATCCCACAACATCTGAAAAGCAAATTAGCTCTCCTTGGCTTCAGCACCATTCTGTGTAACTCACTGCTGGACTTTCTATCAAATAGACCTCAGTCTGTGCAGGTGGGCAACAACATCTCCAGTGTCATCTCTTTGAGCACAGGTTCCCCTCAGGGCCATGGCCTGAGCCCACTGCTCTTTACCCTGATGGACCACAACTGCTGTGCCAGTTCCGCTACCAACCACACTGTGAAGTTTGCAGACGACCAACAGTAGTGGGCCCAATCCAGGATGATAACAAACTGAACTACAGAGAGAAGGTGAACCATCTGGTTAACTAGTGTGAAACAAATAACCTGGTCCTGAATGTTGAGATAACCAAAGAGATCATCGTCGACCTCTGGAGGAGCCAACACAAAACACAACAGTCCTCATGAAGGACACAGCAAAATCAAGTTCCTGTGGGTACAGATAGTGAACATGCTGACCTGGTCTACTCACATTGAAGCTCTAGTCAAAATAGCCCAGCAGTGCATACACGACATATAAGACGGATGAAAAGAGTACAACTTCCCCTATGATCCTCACCACCTTCTACAAAGGAACCATAGAGAGCACACTGTCCAGTTGCTTCTCTATCTTGGCAGGAGCCAGCAACACCTCCGAATAGAAATCTCTGCAGAGGGTGGTGAGGACATTGCAGCAATTCACTGTGACCACTCCCACCCCCGCCATGGACTGTCAGTGTCACTGCAACGCTGAGAATGATCCACCACCACATCACACCTGCTCTGTGGGGGTCCTGAGCACAGAAGAAGAGGGTTACAAAGTATGCAGAGAAACAGATGGACTACAGTCTATATGGTAAGTGGACCTGATAAAATGGACACAAGGAGCTGAATTTAATGAAGTGGCTGGTCACTGTTCATCCCCCAGCTCAGTATTATTTATCAGAGAGGAAAAGCTAAAAAGATTTAACCTTAAAGCCAAAAAATTACATCTTATGTGAACTAGAACATTTACACACGTTCACATTATTACCCTTGGGTTAGTATTTTGTGAGCTGCATTTCCTCCCTTGGAACTGAACAACCAGAGGAGCATATCAGTGTTTTTGTCCAGATTAGAATATAATTTTGAATTCCTCTTTCACATTAAAAAGCAAGACTTAATAAATATTAACGATGCTGTATTTTTATTATTAAACATATTGATAGTCACATATGGGCTGTGATCCATATTCTTCTGTTCATGTTCAGTGATATTCAGAAACTTTCCATGAAATTATCAGATCACAAATTCACAAAAGACATCAAAAAGTGCAGCTCTCCAGAAGGTCTTTCATTTGTCTCTAATCTTGAAGTCACTGAGAAGCTCTACCTGCACCCTCTCCAAAGTCTGTTTACTTTCACCAGGTGGGAGAGGGGCGAGGTATTTTAGCTCTGCATTGCATGACCACTGGTGAAGTACTAGAGGATGACCAACACAGAGATGTCTCTGACTACATCTATAAAGTGGACTAATGAGGCTGGAATGTCTCACAGAGTGGACAGAGAGTGGACACAGAGTTTATAAACTCCAGCATCACTGCTGTGTCTGATCCACTCGCACCAGCACAACACACACTAACACACCACCACCACGTCAGTGTCTCTGCAGCGCTGAGAATGATCCACCACCACATCACACCTGCTCTGTGGGGGTCCTGTGAGCTATGTAGTATGCAAAAAAACAGATGGGCTACAGTCTGTAATTGTAGAAATATAAAGTGCACCTAAGTGGAGCTGATGAAATGGACAAAGAGTATAGACACAAGTGTTGGTTTCAATGAAGTGGCCTGTGAGTGGTTTTACGTATAAATTGTGTGACTGTATGCTATCCAATACTCTGATGAACAAAGGCTTCCCTGAATTAGATTCAACAAGGAAAACATTTATCAGTTAATGTTGCTCTAAGTCATTTACATAAACACCATCAGTATGATAGTGATGCACACTGACTCCAGATAAACACAGTACGGGTCACTGGCGGGGTATGACCACCATTGTAGCTTGGACAAATAAGCCATTTGTCCGTGTAAAATATACATTTTGGCTCTTTGCGTGTTAAATTGAAATATGTCTATTCTAGATATCTGTCAGAGGTGTTTACAGCATCCCAGTTCATTAAGAAGATTATTTCAGTAGATGTAGTTTTAGTAAATAGTTTGAAACGTGCCTATTTCCAGTCGGGAGACAATGCACTTCACCATAGAGCTGTGTCTGTAACAGCAGCTCAAACTGAATTAACACACAAATGAACAGTGTGGAGATACACTCTTGTCTAATCTAAACAAATCTCTTCTCTTTTCACTTTTCATCAGCTTGCTCAGTGATTGCACTGAATAGAGGAAATCACCATCACTCTCTCAAATCACTCCTCACTGCCTGCATAATGCACTACTTTAACAATAACATATTGAGTAGTGACAAAGTGTTAAATAGAGAGTTGGCTATCCCCACTGTAGATTATAAACTAATTTAGTTCAGACATATCATGCACTCAAAACTAACTTTACCAAGGTTCTTTGGGTGGATGTGCTGCTAATTCATGACCTTGAAAGTGCACTGCACAGAAAAGTGGGAGTGATTTGAGATGAAGCATCAAAAAGATTAAAGGCCGTTCATGCTGCTTTTTGGAAAAGAGAAATGCAGTTTTAATTAGAATGTTAAACTTTAGGAGTGTTTATACACACAGATCAGATGTCCGCTACCTGAGTTTGAGCTTGTGAACAAATCAAATCAAATCAAATCAAATTAATTTATATAGCGCCTTTTACAACTGACGTTGTCACAAAGCAGCTTCACATAGTTTCAGAACAGAACATTTAAATCAAAGCCCAATGTAAGCAAGCCGAAGGCGACAGTGGCAAGGAAAAACTCCCTCGAGGCTGGAGGAAGAAACCTTGGGAGGAACCAAGACTCACAAAGGGGATCCATCCTCCTCTGATCAAACTATAGATTGAATTTTAAATGATCACCAATTAAGTGTCATTATGCTACAGTACAATAATAGTAATAATAATAATAATAATAATAATAATAATAATAATAATAATAATAATAGTGACATCAATCTTGGGGCATAATAATAGTGCATCAGATTGGAAGAATCAGTCAGTGTTGCTAATCTGAGTCCATTTCTACTTCAGTGTAGTTGATCATGGTGAGTGGTCAGAGGCTGGCAGCAGTAGATGGAGGTGAGCAGCTGGTCTGTCTACGAGTTCCTGAAACGACAACCTTAAACTAGAAAGGGGTTAGTTGCCAAAGGCTAAACTGAACAAGTGTGTTTTGAGCCTAGACTTAAACATAGTGACTGTGTCTGTATCCCAAACACTAGCTGGAAGATTGTTCCAGAGCTGACGGGCTTTTTAGGAGAAAGCTTTCCCCCCGCTGAAGTCTTATGAATTCTGGGTACTAGTAAGAGGCCAGTGCCCTGAGATCTGAGTAATCTTGGTGGTTCATAGTGCGTGATGAGGTCTCGCAGGTATTCAGGGGTGAGACCATGTATTGCAGCATTTAAGGTGGAATAAAAATTCTAACAAAAAGTTGAAGCACCAGAACAGAACCCACCAGCCTTTAAGAGGCAGCGGAAAGTGAAAAGAGAATGAAGTTCCTTGCCTTGCCTCGTTCTGTGATCTGAGGTGGAAAGGAACCCTGCCCCGAAGTCTGAACTGTAATCGATTCAAGAAGCTGCTTCTGTGTTGATGGTTTTTTTTTGCTTTGTGTCCATCTGTAAAAACTGAAATCAGAAAAAGCTGAAGGATAACAAAATCACATTCTGTTTTAACAACAAAGCACCAAAACAAAGTTAACTCTTTCCAAAGCTGAACACTTTAGTAGCTCACACAGTTCAGAACTGCCTCCGCAGGCTCCGAGTGCAGTCAACACCTCACCCTTCAGGTGACACCCCAGACTCCAAATGAGAAACACCACGAAATTTTAATCAGCGTTTCTCCAAACCACAACTGAAACCTGGGACTGGACCCAAAGGTCAGAACTGTACTTAAATACCATGAGTCAAATGAGCTCTTAATGAGCCCTGGGTGAAGAAGCGGGGAACACCAGACAGAGAGAAATTGAGGAAGGAGGAGAGAGGGATGAAGGAATGTAGAGAGAGTTATGAAGGGAGAAAAGGAGAGGGAGTGGACACAGTGAACACACAGTGGACACACAGTATACACACAGTGGACACACAGTAAGCACACAGTGAACAAACAGTGAGAACACAATAATCACGCAGTGAACACACAGTGAACACACAGTGAACACACAGTAAACACACAGTGAACACACAGTGAACATACAGTAATCACACAGTGAACACACAGTGGACACAAAGTGGACACAAAGTAAACACACGGTGGACACACAGTGGACACATTGGACACAGTAATCACACAGTGAACACACAGTGTAGACACAGAAAACATACAGTGGACAAACAGTGGACACACAGTGAACACACAGTAAACACACAGTGGATACACGGTGGACACACAGTGGACACACGGTGGACACACAGTAAACACACAGTGGACACACAGTGGACACACATTAAACACACAGTGGACACACAGTAAACACACAGTGGACACACACAAAACACACAGTGAACACATAGTAAACACACAGTAAACACACAGTGGACACACAGTGGACACACAGTGGACACATACAAAACACACAGTAGACACATAGTGAACACACAGTGAACACACAGTAAACACTCAGTTTACCCGATGGAGTTTGTGTGTGTGACTGTGTGGGTGTTTGTCAGGAGGACCGGAGTGTGATTGAGGAGGACGAGGAGGAGCGGAGTGTGATTGAGGAGTACGCGGAGGACAAGGGTGTGATTGAGGAGGATGAGGAGGAGTGGTGTGTGATTGAGGAGGACAGGTGTGTGATTGAGGAGGACATGGAGGACAGGTGTGTGATTGAGGAGGACGAGGAGGAGCGGAGTGTGATTGAGGAGGACGAGGAGGACAAGGGTGTGATTGAGGAGGATGAGGAGGAGCGGAGTGTGATTGAGGAGGACGAGGAGGACAAGGGTGTGATTGAGGAGGATGAGGAGGAGCGGAGTGTGATTGAGGAGGACAGGTGTGTGATTGAGGAGGACATGGAGGACAGGTGTGTGATTGAGGAGGACGAGGAGGAGGGGAGTGTGATTGAGGAGGACGAGGAGGACAGGTGTGTGATTGAGGAGGACATGGAGGACAGGTGTGTGATTGAGGAGGACGAGGAGGAGCGGAGTGTGATTGAGGAGAACGAGGAGGACAAGGGTGTGATTGAGGAGGACATGGAGGACAGGTGTGTGATTGAGGAGGACGAGGAGGAGCGGAGTGTGATTGAGGAGAACGATGAGGACAAGGGTGTGATTGAGGAGGATGAGGAGGAGCGGAGTGTGATTGAGGAGTACGCGGAGGACAAGGGTGTGATTGAGGAGGATGAGGAGGAGTGGTGTGTGATTGAGGAGGACATGGAGGACAGGTGTGTGATTGAGGAGGACGAGGAGGAGCGGAGTGTGATTGAGGAGAACGAGGAGGACAAGGGTGTGATTGAGGAGGATGAGGAGGAGCGGAGCGTGATTAAGGAGGATGAGGAGGACAGGTGTGTGATTGAGGAGGACGAGGAGGACAGTTGTGTGATTGAGGAGGACGAGGAGGACAGTTGTGTGATTGAGGAGGATGACGAGGAGCAGTGTGTGATTGAGGAGGACAGGTGTGTGATTGAGGAGGACGAGGAGGAGCGGAGTGTGATTGAGGTGGACAAGGAGGACAGGTGTGTGTTTGAGGAGGATGAGGAGGACAGGTGTGTGTTTGAGGAGGATGAGGAGACAGGTGTGTGATTGAGGAGGACACAAATGACAGGTGTGTGATTGAGGAGGACCGGAGTGTGATTGAGGAGGACGTGGAGTACAGGGATGTGATTGAGGAGGAAACATTCAGTCACATTCAGAGACACTCTCAGGCACGCTCTCAGAGACTGTCAGACACACTCTCACACTTTCACACACTCTCAGACACTGTTAGAGATTCAATCGCACTCCTAGACACTCTCAGACACACTGTCAGAGACACTCTCAGAGAACTTTCAGAGATACTCTCAGACACACTCACACACACTCACACACACTCTCATACACTCTTACACACTTTCAGAGACAATCTCAGACACTCTCAGAGACACTCTGAGACACACTCTTACACACTCAGACAAATTCTCAAACACTCTGAGACACACTCTCACACATTCTCAGAGACACTCTCAGATACATTGTCAGACACACTCTCACACTCTCAGACAGACTCTCACACACTCACACACACAAACTCTCAGAAACACTTTCACACACTCTCATACACACTCTCACACTCTCAGACATTCTCAAACACACTCCCACACACTCAGACACACTCTTACACACTCTCAGACACAGTCTCAGACATATTCTCACACACTCAGACACACTCTCAGTCGTACTTTCACACATTCTCATACACACTCTCACAAATTCTCTCAGACACACTCTCACACACTCTTAGACACAGTCTCACACTCTCAGACACACTCTCACACACTCTCTCAGACACACTCTCACATACTCTCAGACACACTCTCAGAGACACTCTCAGAGACACTCTCACACACACTGTCATGCACTCTTAGACACACTCTTACACACTCTCAGAGACACACTCTCACACTCTTTGACACACTCTCACACACACTCAGAGACACTCTCAGACACACTCACACACACAAACTCTCAGACATACTCCCACACACTCTCAGACACACACACACACACACACTCTCAGACACATTCTCACACTCTCAGAGATACTCTCAGACACACTCTCACACACTCTCTCAGACACACCCTCACACACTCTCTGACACACTCTCACACACTCTCTCAGACACACCCTCACACACTCTCTGACACACTCTCACACATTCTTAGACACACTCTCAGACGCACTCTCACACACTCTTAGACACACTCTCAGATACACTCTCACACACTCTCAGACACACTCTCAGAGATACTCTCAGACACACTCTCACACACTTTCAGACACACTGTCACACACTCTCAGAGGCACACTCTCACACACTCTCAGACACTCTCAGACACACACACACACTCTCACACCCTCAGACACACACTCTCTCACACACACACTGTCAGACATATTCTCAGAAACACTCTCAGACACACTCTCACACACACACACACACACACACACTCTCAGGCACACTTTCACACTCTCACACACTCAGAGATACTCTCAGAGACCCCCCTTGAGTTACCCATTCCTAAAGCATGCACATCTTTTAAGATGCATGTTCCTTATCCTCCATGCCCTCTTCATCCTCCATGTCCTCTTTGTCCTCCTTGTGCTACTTGTGCTCCTCACCAACCTTGTCGTCCTCATCATATTTGTCCTCCTCATCCTCCATGTCCTTCTTGTCTTCCATGTTCTGCTTGCCCTCTGTGTTGAGCTTGTGCTCCATGTCCTCTTGTCTTCCATGTTCTCCTGACACAGTGGAGGCTGTTTGGGTTTCTCATATCTCTCCACTGCTTCAGGTTGGATGGGACCACAGGAAGCAGAGGGAGATCAGATTCATTAGCACAGCAGGGACAATGACCTCCAGCAGACCCTCACTGACTAACACCTTCAATCTCCTCAGACACACACACACACACACACACACACACACACACACACACTGAGTGAGAGCTTTCTCTCTGACTGCAGGCGCTTGGTTTTGAGCATGATGATAAGGCGGGTGGGGGGCGGGTGGCATGTCTCCTAGCTGCAGATAAGAGTTTATGAAGTTGCTGTCTCTCTGAAGTGCCTCCCACGGGCCAGGCCACCAGCACACACACACACACACGCACAGTCGCACTGAGATAATTGGCTCTCTGGCTTGGTGAGAATCTCAGGCCTTGAGCACAGATGTCACTGTTCACATCTGGAGGTTTTTTGGTGGCCTACTAATATGAGAGGGGTCATTCTGACCAGGGTCTGCGCTCCTGTGTTAGAGTGAGGGTGCGTTAATAAACAGTGTCAGCAGAAGTGTGAATCAGACACAGTTAGCCCAGTGAACATCTCCAGGTTACCATGGAAACAGCCCTGGGGACGCTTCACACCCATTTCACTGAGAACATCTGGAAAAATATGAATATTCAGAGTTTCTCAAACGCAGGCTTTAGGATTAAAAACAGACAGCAGGCGAGACATGACCACCCCCCTGCCCCCAGGAGGACGTCCCCAGCTTCAGAACTGCAACTACCACAATGACCACCCCACACTGACCACCCCACACTAACATCCACTCAATGACTACTCCACACTAATCACCCCACAGTGTCCACCCCACACTGACACCCACACAATGGTCACTTCACACTGACCAATACACACTAACACGCACACTGACCACTCCACACTGACCAACCCACATTAACCACCCCACACTGACACCCACACTATGAAAACTTCACACTGAACAACACACACTGACACCACACACTAACACCCACGCAATGACTATTCGACACTGACCACCCCACACTGATACTCACACAATGACCACTTCACACTGACCAACACACACTAACACCCACACAATGACTATTCCACACTGACCACCCCAAACTAACACCCATGCAATAATAACTTCTCACTGACCAACCCACACTGACACCCAAACAATGACCACTCCACACTGACCACCCCACACTGACACCAAAACAATGACCACTCCACACTGACCACCCCACATTAACACCCACGCAATGACTACTCCACACTGACCACCCCACACTGACTACCCCACAATAATACCCACACAATGACTACTCCACACTGAACACCCCACACTGACACCAACACAATGACTACTCCACACTGACCACCCCACACTAACACCCACACAATGACTACTCCACACTGACCACCCCACACTAACACCCATGCAATGACTACTCCACACTGACTACCCCACACTGACACCCACACAATGACTACTCCACACTGACCACCCCACACTAACACCCACGCAATGACTACTCCACACTGACCACCCCACACTAACACCCACACAATGACTACTCCACACTGACCACCCCACACTGACACCCACACAATGACTACTCCACACTGACTACCCCACACTAACACCCATGCAATGACTACTCCACACTGACCACCCCACACTAACACTCACGCAATGACTACTCCACACTGACCACCCCACACTGACTACCCCACACTAACACCCACACAATGACTACTCCACACTGACCACCCCACACTAACACTCACGCAATGACTACTCCACACTCACCACCCCACACTAACACTCACACAATGACTACTTCACACTGACCACCCCACAATAACACCCACACAATGACTACTCCACACTGAACACCCCACACTGACACCAACACAATGACTACTCCACACTGACCACCCCACACTAACACCCACGCAATGACTACTCCACACTGACCACCCCACACTGACACCCACACAATGACTACTCCACACTGACCACCCCACACTAACACCCACGCAATGACTACTCCACACTGACCACCCCACACTGACTACCCCACACTAACACCCACACAATGACTACTCCACACTGACCACCCCACACTAACACTCACGTAATGACTACTCCACACTGACCACCCCACACTAACACTCACACAATGACTACTTCACACTGACATCCCCACACTAACACCCACACTATGACTACTACACACTGACCACCCCACACTGACCACCTCACACTAACCACCCCACACTGACACCCACACAATGACCACTTCACACTGACCAACACACACTGACCAACACACACTGACACCAAACACTGACCACTCCACATTAACCACCCCACATTAATCACTTCACACTGACCTTCACACTGACCACCCCATACTGACATCCAACCACACTGACCACTCCACACTGACACCCACACACTGACACCTACATTGACTTCCACACTAACCACCCACACTGACACCTACCCACACTAACCAACCACCCTGATCACCACACACAAACCACCCCACACTGACACCCACACTGACCACCCAACACTGAAACCCACCCACATTGACCACTCCACACTAACCACCCCACACTGACCTCTACACTGACCACTCCACACTGACCATCCCACACTAACACACACAAAATGACTACTCCAAACTGACTACCTCACACTGACCACTCCACACTGACCATCCCACACTAAAACCCACGCAATGACTACTCCACACTGACCACCCCACACTGACTACCCCACACTAACACCCACACAATGACTACTCCACACTGACCACCCCACACTAACTCTTGCAATGACTTCTCCACACTGACCACCCCACACTACCACCCCACACTGAAACCCACACAATGACCACTCCACACTGACCATCCCACACTAACACACACAAAATGACTACTCCAAACTGACTACCTCACACTGACCACCCCAAACTAACACCCACACAATGACTACTCCACACTGACCAACACACACTGACACACACACTGACACCACACACTGGCCACCCCACATTAACCACCCCACACTGATCACTCCGCACTGACCACTCCACACTGACCAACCCACACTGACCAACCCACACTGACACCACACACTGACCACCCCACATTAACCACCCCATATTGACACCCACACAATGACCACTTCACACTGACCACTCTACACTAACCACTCCAAACTGACCTTGACACTAATCACCCCGCATTGACACCCACCCACACTGACCACTCCACACTAACCACCCCACACTGACCTCCACTGACCATCCCACATTGACTTCCACACTAACCACCCTACATTAACACCTACCCACACTAACCACCCATCCTGATCACCACACACAAATCACCCCAAACTGACACCCACAAACTGACCACCCAACACTGACACCCACCCACACTGACCACTCCACACTAACCACACCACATTGACCTCCACTGACCATCCCACATTGACTTCCACACTAACCACCCTACATTAACACCTACCCACACTAACCACCCATCCTGATCACCACACACA
This sequence comes from Hoplias malabaricus, assembly GCF_029633855.1. Classification (NCBI taxonomy): domain Eukaryota; kingdom Metazoa; phylum Chordata; class Actinopteri; order Characiformes; family Erythrinidae; genus Hoplias; species Hoplias malabaricus. The sequence continues at coordinate 54,911,480 of NC_089800.1, forward strand.
AATCACCCCAAACTGACACCCACAAACTGACCACCCAACACTGACACCCACCCACACTGACCACTCCACACTAACCACACCACATTGACCTCCACTGACCATCCCACACTGACCTCTACACTGACCACACCACACTGACACTTACATTGACTTCCACACTAACCACCCTACACTGACACCTACCCACACTAACCACCCACCCTGATCACCCACCCATACTTACCAACCACCCTAGCCACCTCACATAAATCACCCCAAACTGACACCCACACAATGACCACCCAACACTGACACCCACCCACACTGACCACTCCACACTAACCACCCCACACTGACCTCCACTGACCATCCCACGCTGACCTCTACACTGACCACTCCATACTGACACCCACACACAGACCACCCCACACTGACCAATCTACACTGACCACTCCACACTAACCACCCCACACTGACCTCCACTGACCATCCCACACTGACCTCTACACTAGCCACTCCACACTGACACTTACATTGTCTTCCCCACTAACCACCCCACACTGACACCTACCCACACTAACCACCCACCCTGATCACCCACCCACACTTATCAACCACCCTGACCACCCCACATAAACCACCCCAAACTGACACCCACACACTGACCACCCCACACTAACCACTCTACACTAACCACTCTACACTGAACTTACATTGACGTCCACACTAACCATCCCACACTGACACCTACCCATACTAACCACCCACCCTGATCACCCACCCACACTTTCCACCTACCCTGACCACCCCACACTGGCCACTCTACACTAACCACCTCACACTGCCACTTAAATTTACTTCCACACTGACCACTCAACACTGACACCCACCCACACAGACCACTCCACACTAACCACCCCACACTGACCTCCACTGACCATCCCACGCTGACCTCTACACTGACCACTCCATACTGACACCCACACACAGACCACCCCACACTGACCAATCTACACTGACCACTCCACACTAACCACCCCACACTGACCTCCACTGACCATCCCACACTGACCTCTACACTAGCCACTCCACACTGACACTTACATTGTCTTCCCCACTAACCACCCCACACTGACACCTACGCACACTAACCACCCACCCTGATCACCCACCCACACTTATCAACCACCCTGACCACCCCACATAAACCACCCCAAACTGACACCCACACACTGACCACCCAACACTGACACCCACACACTGATCACCCCACACTAACCACTCTACACTGACACTTACATTGACGTCCACACTAACCATCCCACACTGACACCTACCCATACTAACCACCCACCCTGATCACCCACCCACACTTTCCACCTACCCTGACCACCCCACACTGGCCACTCTACACTAACCACCTCACACTGCCACTTAAATTTACTTCCACACTGACCACTCAACACTGACACCCACCCACACTGACCACTCCACACTAACCACACCACATTGACCTCCACTGACCATCCCACACTGACCTCTACACTGACCACACCACACTGACACTTACATTGACTTCCACACTAACCACCCTACACTGACACCTACCCACACTAACCACCCACCCTGATCACCCACCCATACTTACCAACCACCCTAGCCACCTCACATAAATCACCCCAAACTGACACCCACACAATGACCACCCAACACTGACACCCACCCACACTGACCACTCCACACTAACCACCCCACACTGACCTCCACTGACCATCCCACGCTGACCTCTACACTGACCACTCCATACTGACACCCACACACAGACCACCCCACACTGACCAATCTACACTGACCACTCCACACTAACCACCCCACACTGACCTCCACTGACCATCCCACACTGACCTCTACACTAGCCACTCCACACTGACACTTACATTGTCTTCCCCACTAACCACCCCACACTGACACCTACCCACACTAACCACCCACCCTGATCACCCACCCACACTTATCAACCACCCTGACCACCCCACATAAACCACCCCAAACTGACACCCACACACTGACCACCCCACACTAACCACTCTACACTAACCACTCTACACTGAACTTACATTGACGTCCACACTAACCATCCCACACTGACACCTACCCATACTAACCACCCACCCTGATCACCCACCCACACTTTCCACCTACCCTGACCACCCCACACTGGCCACTCTACACTAACCACCTCACACTGCCACTTAAATTTACTTCCACACTGACCACTCAACACTGACACCCACCCACACAGACCACTCCACACTAACCACCCCACACTGACCTCCACTGACCATCCCACGCTGACCTCTACACTGACCACTCCATACTGACACCCACACACAGACCACCCCACACTGACCAATCTACACTGACCACTCCACACTAACCACCCCACACTGACCTCCACTGACCATCCCACACTGACCTCTACACTAGCCACTCCACACTGACACTTACATTGTCTTCCCCACTAACCACCCCACACTGACACCTACCCACACTAACCACCCACCCTGATCACCCACCCACACTTATCAACCACCCTGACCACCCCACATAAACCACCCCAAACTGACACCCACACACTGACCACCCAACACTGACACCCACACACTGATCACCCCACACTAACCACTCTACACTGACACTTACATTGACGTCCACACTAACCATCCCACACTGACACCTACCCATACTAACCACCCACCCTGATCACCCACCCACACTTTCCACCTACCCTGACCACCCCACACTGGCCACTCTACACTAACCACCTCACACTGCCACTTAAATTTACTTCCACACTGACCACTCAACACTGACACCCACCCACACTGACCACTCCACACTAACCACCTCACACTGACCTCCACTGACTATCCCACACTGACCTCTACATGGACCACTCCACACTGACACTTACATTGCCTTCCACACTAACCACCCCTACACTGACACCCACCCACACTTACCAACCACCCTGACCACCCCACATAAACCACCCCAAACTGACACCCACACACTAACACCCACCCACACTGACCACTCCACACTAACCACCCCACACTGACCTCCACTGACCATCCCACACTGACCTCTAAACTGACCACACCACACTGACACTTACATTGACTTCCACATTAACCACTCCACACTGACACATATTGACTTCCACACTAACCACCCCACACTGACACCCACCCTGATCACCACACACAAACCACCCCACACTGACACCCACACTGACCACTCAACACTGACACTCACCCACACTGACCACTCCACACAAACTACCCCCAACTGACACCCACCCTGATCACCACACACAAACCACCCCACACTGACCACCCAACACTGACACCCACCCACACTGACCACTCCACACTAACCACCCCACACTGACCTCTACACTGACCACTCCACACTGATCACTCCATATTGGCCACCCAACACTGACACCTACCTACACTGAACACGGCACACTGACCACTCCACACCAACCACTCTACACTGACACCCACACACCGACCCATTGACCACTCCACACTAACACCCACACACTGACCTCCACACTGACCTCCATGCTGACCATTCCACACTGACCACCCTATGCTAACCACGCACAGTGACACCCACACCGACCTCCACACTGAATACCCCACATTACACCCACCCACACTGACCACCACACAAACAACCCCACACTAACCACCTTACCCTAACACCCACACACTGTCCTCCACTGACCTCCACACTGACCACTCCACATTGACACCCACACACTGACAACTCCACACTGACAGCCACACACTGACACCCACAGACTGACCACTCCACACTAACACCCACACTGACCACCATACAAACCACCCCACACTAACCACCTTATACTAACAACCACACACTGACCTCCACTGACCCCCCACACTGGCCACTTAACACTGACACCCACACACTGACCACCCCACACTGATACTACACTGACCACCACACTAACCCACATACTGACCCTCCCCACACTAACCTGCACACTGACAGCCCAACCGGACCCTCCACACTGACCTCAACACTGACCACCACATTGACCTCCACACTGACCCCCACTTTAACCTCATCTGACCACCACACACTGATATCCACACTGACCTCTACACTGACCTACAGCCTAATCCTCACACTGACACCCACACTAAACCCACCTATTGTCCACTCCGCACTGACCACCACACTGACCTCCAAACTGACTCCTACACTAACCCACACTGACCACCACATACCCCCCCCCACACACACACACACACACACACACACTGTTTATAAACTCCAGCCCAGGTTTGGCCAGTGTGGTGGTTTGGGCTGGAGGGTTTGCATGGGGCTGCTGTTATCAGCTCATATGAAAGTGGACCTTGATTGACCTGAGTGTTGGATGCTGCATCTTAGTCCCCAGTCTGACCACTCAGACCATTCACACACCTTACCACAGCAAACAATAGAGGTGCGCCGCCCTGGTGGTGGGATGCCTGCTGAATCAGAATCACCTTCAGGGAGTGACGGCATCACTATTACACTTAACCCCACTGTCCCCCCTCTCAGCTCCACTGTCCCCTCACTGCCCCTCTCTCAGCTCCACTGTCCCCTCACTGTCCCCCCTCTCATCTCCACTGTCCCCTCACTGCCCCTCTCTCAGCACCACTGTCCCCTCACAGTCCCCTCTCTCAGCTCCACTGTCCCCTCGCTCATCTCCAATGGGGTTCCTTTATCAGGGCCCTGACAGGGCAGGTACGGTTTAGACAGAGGGTCATTCTCTGTGCTGCAGTGAGATTTAACTCTCGTCAGCACTCTGCAGAGATTCTGTGGTGTTTCAAATTCACATGCAAATAAAACCAATTTATTATTAGAAATATATACACAATCTAGATTCATTCATTTCATAATGTGTGTAATGCACTACATAGGGAGTATGCAGTGGTTTGGGATTAAACCTCTGTGTTTCTCTCAGGCTTTGTGGTATTTTTATGTGGCGTTTTACTGGAGCAGCATCATAATGTAACCATTTAAAAAATATCCAGCTGTGAGTGGATAGACCTTAGACCTGATCAGAGGCAGTGAGTTACAGTATCCTTCTATACTTAAAATAAACCTTGAAATTACTGGAGCACTTCCAATAAATCACAAAACAGGGCAGAAGTCTAAAGAAGAGAATGTTGCACAGAGCAATGAATGCCTTGTCACCCCCAGGCTGTAAATCAGGCCCTGAAGGTGGAGATAGTGTTCCTGTGTGAGCACAGGGATAAAAACAGAGAGTTTGGCATGTGATGTGATATCAAGGGACTTTTCTAAGAGGCCAATTCCATTAATTTATCACTGAACTAATGAGCCTTTAGCATTTTTTTTATTTTCAGTTTTTGCCATGGATCTGATTCCCATATGGATCTGTTTACCCTCCACTCACCGCCATAAACATAAACAAAAATAAACAAGCTGGTGGAAAGTGCAAACTCAACTCAAACTCACATTAAAGTCACTGCCGCATCTCCCCACATTTAGGGAACTATGCTAATGATGCTCAGGTTCTGAAATGTGGACTCTCAGAGAGGTTTAGGTTTTTGTTTGTTGGCTTTTCTGAGTCACAATACATCCAGAGCTGCTGTAGGCCTTCTGTCACTCTGCATACTTTAATTCCCCCTTTTCACCCTGTTCTTCAATGCTCAGGATCCCCACAGAGCAGGTATGATGTAGTGGTGTATCATCTGTTGCTGCACAGTGTGTGTTGGTCATCCTCTAATCCTTCATCAGTGACACAGGATGTTGGTGGCTAGATGTTTTTGGTTGGTGGACTATAGTTATGGTTAGTCCAGCAGTGACACTGGGAAATTACCTCACATCTGTAAAAATACAATACAGATAGTCATATAGATTAAATAAATAAATAGTTGAAATTGGTGAAATCAGTTGTTGAAATTTGATTGAACTTTAACTTTTTTTTCAGAGTAAACTATATTTTTAGATTGGGCAATTCAATGATTTTTATCCTTCCCTAAATATAAATAACACATTTTCTTTATTGACCAAATTTAAATGATCAATTTGGTTTAATGTAAAATGTCTATCTCAATGCCACCCATTTTTAATGTTAAAGCAATTAAATCCTTTATATTGGCTCAAATAAAATATAATTTTATTGCTTGAAACATATAGAAGTTGTAATTAAAAAATAGCTTTACGTGTACATTGACCCTTTCTGCTTTTAACACTGGAATTTATTTATACTGGAGATTTACAGACATACCAATAATCCACTCCAAACTTATGTTACAAATCACAAAGGTTAACAAATCACTAAATAAATAAATAAATAAACACACCTAAAAGAAACAACTATCAATATTTACTATAATAATATTGGGAATATCATTTAAAAACACCTTGGGATAATCAAACTGAAATGTTCCTGGGTCTGTGGGATCAGATGAAGATCAAATTCACCCTGAGGTTCAGGTATAAACTTTCATTAAATGCTCTTTATTATTACACTGTGTTTGTACTAGGCAGTAAGGATGAACTTGTCTGAACATTTCAAACCTTTTCAAAGAGATAATGCCTTTCTTTCCCATAGTATCCTTCCTCACACAGAGGACCATGTGCTTTACCTTCTCTTGAAGTACTGCTGTGATATTTCCACCAGAGTTGCACTCTACTAGCTAACGGCAGGAGATTAGCCTCCTAATGGAGCCGCTCTGGATTATGGAAATCTGTTCCAGGAAATTGAAACTCCAGCAGAGAGAGACTTCCAGCTTCTGTGAGTGGAGAGAATCAGGCCAAAAAATAGAACTATGAGTTTTCCTTCACCATACACACTGTGATCATACGAACATAAAGTAGGTCAAACGATCTGACACTTTATTTTTTTTTTGTTGTCGTTTAGCCTGGTCACACTGGTTTGAAACATCATGACTGCTCACTGTTGAGGTCTTTCAACATCACAGAGCCAGATGTTCCCGTCATTTGCCAGACAGAAATTGCATTTACAAGGTTTAGGTTTCTCCATTACAGCAGTTACAGCTTCTGCTTTTCTGGAAAGCAGTGTTAACTTCATAAACAAAAATGTTAAAACAAAGTGTTAATTTCATGAACATGAACTAGATGAGAACTAAATAACAATACTTATTTGAAGACAAGAACTAAGAAATGTCTCCATCAGTTTGCTTTTGCCAGGACAATGAGAGTGGACAGGGGGAATAGTCGACACCCAAAGAATCATTGTCAGACAGTGATTAAAAAAATTGAAACTCTTGAAGTTGACTTAATCTCAGTTCACAAGAATAAGGGCACTTGAACTTAATATGTTAATGTTAAACAAAAGCAAAATGTGTGAAATAAAGTGGTCAAATTCCTTCCAGAATTTTGGACGTTAACATGTTTTCAAAATATACCATTTTTTAAGTATTGCTTATGAAAATTCTAATATATAGTACATTTAAAACAGTAAAACTATTTAAAAATGCATGATTAAAATTAGACTAAATATAATACACTGTTAATACACTTTAGACTAAAACTGAATCAATATTAGCTGCCATAATTAGCACTGCCAGGAAGGATTTATACTAGATGTTGAAGTAGAACATCTCTGTGAGGATCCGACTGCATTTAGTAGTTCAAACTTTCAGGTACAGATGTCAGATGACTACCACTAGATCACAAATCATGTCAGCACATCATTCTTCCTGAGAATGCAGCTCCTTTGGTACACAGCCAAACACTGAGGGGCTTGAAATGGGATGTTCTGGAGTAGCTTCACATGAGCTATATGTCACCATACCATAAGTCAAACAATGGCTTGTTGCTATAAACTATCGGGTAAAGTATCGGGCTGGGGAACAGTGGGAATGATGGAGCTCTCTCCAGTACTGGTAGGACCTGTTGGAGGGATCTCAGTAAATTTTAGTGGCTGATTACCATCAACCCTCATAGAAATGTTGCAAAATCTAGTGTAACCATGGGCCGCAGCTCATGTTACCTTCAGACTTGAAACTCTGGCACAGAGCTCACACAGATTAGCACCAGCACAGCCCTTTCACTCTCAAACAATGCTTCAGTTTGAGGTTGTTTTTGAGCAAAAAAACTGGAAAAACAAATAATAAAAAAAAGCATAAAAGAGTGATCTTTGAGTGTTGGGTAATGAAGTTTCCTTGAGTGGAGAGCCTTCTATCTACAAGACGGTGAACTGTAAGAGCCTAACACAGACAAAGTGTTTTCACATTTTCCTTTGATGAGTTTCCTGATCGCTGCTGTAGACTTATATTGTACTAACCCTGTGTGCAGCCAATCAGATACCTGCTTCTGGGCCTATCTCCCCAGGCCAAACCCTTGCTTGCCCAATGGTTGAAATTGAGGGTGTTAACAGGTAGCCCACCTGTGTTTGCTCCAGATTGGTCTCTTATGGATCTGGGAAGTGGTTGTGGTAGATATTAGTACATTTCTTCATTCCGATTTTTGGATTTTCCTCACTCCAGAAGACACAGTTCCATGGGTTCACAGTTTTAATCAGGGGTGGCTTTATGCTCCTCTAGCTGACACTTGGCATTGGTCAGGGATTGCAGTGGTGTTCAGCAGATTAACCAAGCTGCAGTTGGGTGTCCTGTGCTCACATTGTCAGGTGATGGTTAACGTGAGTTAAAGCTGAATTCACTTTTTGTGACATGTGTCTAGAAATATTAGATACATAATAAAGGTCATTAATAGAGCTGTTTTTGTTAGTCTTCCTTTGTGCAGCACTTCCCAACACCTGAAGGGTCCTATAGAAAGGCTGAAAGCAAAGGTCAGCTGTCCTCAGGAGTGTACAAGAGAACAAGAGGCAACAGATAGCATTTATGCATACTGTGTAGACACCAACAGAAAGAACACAAGGACAAAAAGGCAGATTTAAACAATGCAAACAAAAGAAATCAGATGAACAAAACAAACCATGGTCATTAACGTCAACAGAAGGAAACTAGACTAACACAAAAACACTGAGAGATGTCCCTTAAAAGAGTACTGAAAAACCAGCTTTCTGGGAAATCTTTGACTCGATGTTAAACACAGTGCTGTGAGGATTTGAAGGCATTCGGTCACATTCACATTAGCAAGACCAGGTGCTAATGCTGTGCCCATTCCATATATATTAAATGGAGCTCCATCAGTGCTTAGAACACAGTTGGCTTCAAACCCCTGTAGCCCACACTTGGTATTGGATATGGTGCCCTCAGTCTTAGCTGCTCCAACATGCCCAATGCTTTAATAAGGAACTGGATCAAATGTGGTCAGGTCCTTAGAAGAATTCCATGAAGTTAAAAATATTTTTTGGACATATAATGCAGTACCGGTGTGACCAGTCATAAAGGAGCAGGCTGCAGTCGATTGTGCATGAGGTGGGAAGTGCATCCTGGCCTTAGTTCTTCTGTTCCTCCATCTCCAGAGCGACAGTGAACCACGCTGACCCACATCCGAAAAGAGATGGACTGTGAGAACGCACTTATGTAATGCGGGACAAACCACGGCTGACAGTGCCATTGTTCAGCGCTCTGAAAGGTCAGTGTGAAGATCGCAGTGATGGATGTGTTGGGGTCAGGGGAGCGGCGTGGGGAGCAGATGAAGGTGTGTGACTGAAGTAGGCCAAGGCTGAGTGCAGTGTTCTTGAAAAAGGAAACAGAAAATAAGGAATTTGGAGAGAGGGGAAAGGTCCAGGTGAATAAAGTGGTGGTTCATTCAGCTTGGAAGTGCATCCAATCGTAGTGGGAGTTTCCCCAGGATCTGAATCCAGAATTCAGGGAAGCCTTACGGAAAGAGGTTCAGTTGTAATAAGGGAGGATGGGGTCCACGTTAAACTAATTAACTTGTCTCCTGCCATGTCTCTCTCTGGACATATCTGATTGGTTAAGGCTTAGTGTTTATTCTGAGTACACTAAGTGGAGTCAGGTAATGTAGAGCACTCTCCGGTATAGGAAAGAATTGGAGGAACGGTAGCAGCTGAACATGAGCCTGAGGTTATTATGAACAGTGCTAGTGTTGGTAGAGTGGGATAAACCCTCCAGCGCTGGGCTGTGGAGCAGTGGAACTGTATTTTCTGAGCTTTGGGACAACGCTGGTGGTTATGGTACAGAACTTATCATCCAGGATGTGTTCCTCCTGATGAATCTTGGCTCCTCTCAAGGTTTTTTCCTTGTGCTTTGGGCGAGACTTTTCTTGACTTGTTCATTAGAAGTATGGACCCAGATCTCTGAGATGCCTCTTTGTGATGATTTCTTCAGTAAAAAGCTCCTTGACCCCAGTGTAAGTTTCTTCAAGGTCAATACCAGGATTTTACTGAACACTAAGTCTGTCTTTCAATGTAATGAAGACCATGCACTGCCGCAAAACTTCACTCATCCTCAGAAATATAACCTCCACTGCCTGCAGGGCTGACAACTCATCCCAGCTTATGAGCCCAGCTTGTTCTAATTTTCCAAGTATCTGTTGTCTCTCTCACTGGTTAATTACAGAATTAGATGATCAGGGTTGCATCAGGGTGGGATGATCTTAATGGAGATGGATATATGTCAGAAATTGGACTGGACTGGATTAGCACTGACTGTAACACAGATGTAGACTGATGAGGAAGCTGTGACTCTTGTGATATATTAGGACCACAGAAGGTAAACTAGAGTGTGTTCCAAAATTAAGGGGTATCAAGACGTATACTGAATGTTGCTAAGATCTTGAAATCCTGAACAGAGGCAGGGTACAAGTGCAAAGGTGGTATATTTACCACGATCCATAGATGACAACAAAGGAGAGAAACAAAAAACTGAGGTAAAAATCAATGGAACAAAACAAATCCTCAGTTACAGTTGATCAGAGAATATGAAATGCATGGAAATCTCAGATAAACAAACAAATAACACCATATTTAACACACAGAGACAGACACAGTAGAAGTGTCCACATACACACAAGAACTAACCTAATGACTGGACAAAGGAAGGGAACATGACGGAGACAAAGGAGATGTGGAGGAGACATGGACCAAACAATTCAAGGGGACAGAACAGAGGGACAGGGGCAGAAGGAGCGCTGACCTGTTTCCTGAAAGACCTATCCCTCTCACAGGTCTCACAGTTTGAAAATGCCTGGACTCCAATTAACAAGCGCAGTTCTTCACATCTCCTTTCCCAGTTTCACTCGTCCCTGTTTTATTTAGGCGCATTAATAAGTAAACATGTGGCCAGCTGTGACCAGGGAAGGCCTGACAGGTTTAACCCGAGCCAAGAACCACTGAAATGCGTTCTCAAATCTGGAATGTTTTAATTAGGAGCAAACTAAGTTAAAAATCATTTAATTAGAAACAAACAAAGTTAAAAATAACTTTCCTGAGGCCTTTGTGACTGCTGAGCACTTTAAGCTGGAGAGATGTCTCCTGTCCCAGAATTTCTGGGATGTTACACTGTCAAATAAGGAAAAGATGAAATATGAAAAAAGTGTCAGATTTGATGTCAGAAATGATTTCCTTCATTTCTGTGTGTCATTATTAACCCTCTCAGACCCTCTCAAAATAAACGTAGCCCCGATCACAGACCTCAGATAAACAGCATAATAATAATAATAATCTAAATATGTGAATAATCTGTCTCTTTCTTTGCATTGAATTTTTTAAATAAACGTTAAATTATTCAGGAACACAGCTTTGTTAAAACTCACAGCCAAGAGAAACACACCAGAGTCATAATTCATAGATCTGAAGCAGCCTAAATGTATTTGTGTGTGTGTGTGTGTGTGTGTGTGTGTGTGTGTGTGTGTGTGTTCTTTCTTTTTAGTGGTGCTACAGGGCATTGGTACGGTGGGCAAAAATTGTTTATACTGCGCAGAAACTATACACCCCCCCCCCCCCCCCACACACACACACACACACAAACACACACACATATATCTGCAGAATTCCCAGACCACTGTTGATTAATATTGATTTTATTATCAAGATTAATATTCCCAACCATCTGGGAAAATTCATCCCAAAGATAGAAGGAAAGTCAAAGGAACCAAAGTCTAGTACAGAGACACAGAGAACATAGAACCCATAACAGCTGTGCAAGAACTGCTGTCTGAAAACTCCCTTGTGTCAAAAGTTAAGGTACATTGTGTTTGTTAGAACCATCCGACCACAACTCACCATTAAAGACAGTGGTGGTCCTAGATTGTGTGGAACCCTGATAAACAGAACAGCCTGTGAACTTCTAATATTTCTACATTATGCTTGGATTTGACTCGTTCTGATTATGAAAGATTTCTTTTAATTATTTTTTTTAAGGTTCAGTAACAGTGGAGTTCCTGTCCACTGGAGGCACTCTTTCACTAAATCCTCACTGACTCTCTGTTCTGAGCCCTAACCCTAAACCATGCCTCAGGTAACATGCAGGTCTGGGTGATGCCCGGAGTCTCTCCAGTGTCTCCACACTGACCCATGTCCATATGGTGTCCCTGTATGTGGGAGACACTGAGTCATTTTTCAGACTGAGACTTTTCTGCACTCCAGACACATATAGGGGAAATGTTCAGATGGAAATTCTGGTGAGTGATGGTTCAGTGATGATGCTCGAATGCACTGCTGGGCTGCGTTAGCCTTTTAGCTCCAGTGCTAATCTGCAGCCAGCATGTCTCTGCAGATTGAGCTTAACTGCAGTGAGGGGTAAGATTGTATAAATTACATTTCCACTGACCTCTTTAAGCATTCCACTCACAGCTCAGCACCCGCCCCTCGTGCCCTGCTCCACATATCCCACTGTTTAACTGTAACAGCCAGCAGAGGCCTGCAAACCAGAGACCCTCCGCCCCCATCACCCTCTCCAGCCAATGCTGTTAACAGCAGCCATCTTCATCAGCATTCAAATGAGCTCCATCTCTTCCTGCTGCTCTTCTAGACTATGACCTGCATCATATTTGGACCTAAGCAGTACTGTAATGACACACTGAATCACTAGCACTGCTTTGCTAATGGCACCACACAGGTTTACATCTCTCTCTGCTTAGAGGAATTTGTCCTTCACCTCTAGGGTCACCTGTTAGGTTCTGGTCAAACAGTGTTTCTATAGTAACAGGAGTGATCCCATTTATGTCCATATTTGTTAGAATAGTTTACTCGATGCAGAGTTTCGAATCAACTGGCTACACTTCTGACATTCAGCTATTTCTGCTGCAGGAAAAGGGCAAAGTCTTCCCCCCGCCCAGCCCTCATCCCCCTTTCACTCCTTCTGTGCTTTCCCAGAGCTCCTTTTTCTCCAAAATGAAAATATAATGACGTGTTTGCGTGGAGGACGGCTCACAGCGATTCGCTCTGGCAGCAGTGGCCTCTTGAGCTTTAAAAGCTCTGGGTCCTAGTCAGATCCATTCCGGGCACACTCCGGCTGAAACGAAACGTCCAGCACTTGAGACAAATGGATCACGACAGAATACAGTCAATTTGAGAGTGGAAATACACACACAAACAGACACACACACACCATTACTCACTCACCCACTTCTAAATACGATAAAACTCTGGGAATGTCATCCAACCTTAAACAACTCAGAAAAAGTCCACTTCCTTTTTTATTTAATACTTTGGCCAGGTTCAAGATCTTTGAGCTTTACATGTTTTTAAACATAGACAAGTTTAGACACACGAACCTTCATCCAGTGAGACAGAGAGAAAGAGGGGGTGGGGGAGGGGGGAGAGAGGGGGGGTAGACAGAGCAAGAGAAAGAGAAAAAGAGAGAGAGGTGGGGGGAGTGAGAGAAGGAAAAAGGAGAGGGAGAACAAAGTGAAGCTTCCATCCATGTTAGCATCAGAGAGTTAGTGGGTTGCAGGTGTATTCCCAGCCTCTTCATTTACATCCAAATGATCTCCTGCCCTGAAGCCATTGCTTAAACCCATCAAAGCTGTGTGGGCTCAGGGTGGCAAGGGGGAGAAAGGGTGGGTCCCAAGCCTGGACCACCACACTCCCCAACCCCACAGAAGAAGGCCTACTGTTTGTAATTGCCATTCGGGGAACGTAATGAGGTTCAATATGAGCTTCTCCATCTGAGATCATAGCCAGAGGCTCAAAAGGGAAGAAGGCTGTGGTGGTGGAAGTGGAAATGCTGGTAGTCATGATTATGAGGGTGATGGTGATGGAGTGGTGATGTTGATTGTGGTGACTGTGATAGTGGTGATTGTGGTGACTGTGTTAGTGGTGATTGTGGTGAGACTGTTAGTGGTGTTTGTGGTGATGGTATTAGTGGTGACTGTGCTAGTGGTGATTGTGGTGATAATGTTAGTGGTGACTGTGTTAATGGTGATTGTGGTGATGTTGTTAGTGGTGCCTATGGTGAGATTGTTAGTTGTGATATTGTTTGTGATGATTGTGGTGAGATTGTTAGTTGTGATTGTGGTGATGGTGTTAGTGTGGATTGTGGTGAGTTTGTTATTGGTGATTATGGTGATGGTGTTAGTGTTGATTGTGGCGATGGTGTTAGAAGTGGGTGTGGTGATGTCTTTAGTGGTGATTGTTGTTATGGTGATAGTGTGGATTGTGGTGAGTTTGTTATTGGTGATTATGGTGATGGTGTTAGTGTTGATTGTGGCGATGGTGTTAGAAGTGGGTGTGGTGATGGTGTTAGTGTTGATTGTGGTGATGGTGTTAAAGTTGGATGTGGTGATGGCATCAGTGTGATTGTGGTGATGGTGTTAGAAGTGGGTGTGGTGATGGTGTTAGTTGTGATTGTGGTGATGGTGTTAAAGTTGGATGTGGTGATGGCATTAGTTGTGATTGTGGTGATGGTGTTAAAGGTGGGTTTCGTGATGGGGTTAGTGTTTATTGTGGTGATGGTGTTAAAGTTGGGTGTGATGATGGTGTTAATTGTGATTGTTGTGATGTGTTAAAGGTGGGTGTGATGGTGGTGTTAATTGTGATTGTGGTGATGGTGTTAGAGGTGGGTGTGGTGATGGCATTAGTTGTGATTGTGGTGATGGTGTTAAAAGTGGGTGTGGTGATGGTGTTTAAGTTGGGTGTGATGATGGTGTTAATTGTGATTGTTGTAATGTGTTAAAGGTGGGTGTGATGGTGGTGTTAATTGTGATTGTGGTGATGGTGTTAGAGGTGGGTGTGGTGATGGTGTTAGAGGTGGGTGTGGTGATGGCATTAATTGTGATTGTGGTGATGGTGTTAAAAGTGGGTGTGGTGATGGTGTTAAAAGTGGGTGTGGTGATGGAGTTAGTGTTGATTGTGGTGATGGAGTTAGTGTTGATTGTGGTGATAGTGTTAGAGGTGGGTGTGGTGATAGAGTTAGTGTTGATTGTGGTGATGGTGTTAAAGGTGGGTGTGGTGATGGCATTAGTTGTGATTGTGGTGATGGTGTTAAAGGTGGGTCTGGTGATGGCATTAGTTGTGATTGTGGTGATGGTGTTAAAGGTGGGTGTGGTGATGGTGTTAGCATTGATTGTGGTGATGGTGTTTAAGGTGGGTGTGGTGATGGAGTTAGTGTTGATTGTGGTGATGGTGTTAAAGGTGGGTGTGGTGATGGAGTTAAAGGTGGGTCTGGTGATAGAGTTAGTGTTGATTGTGGTGATGGTGTTAAAGGTGGTTGTGGTGATAGAGTTAGTGTTGATTGTGGTGATGGTGTTAAAGGTGGGTCTGGTGATGGCATTAGTTGTGATTGTGGTGATGGTGTTAGCATTGATTGTGGTGATGGTGTTAAAGGTGGGTGTGGTGATAGAGTTAGTGTTGATTGTGGTGATGGTGTTAGAGGTGGATGTGGTGATGGCATTAGTTGTGATTGTGGTGATGGTGTTAGAGGTGGGTGTGGTGTTGTTGTCAGTGGTCATTGTGCTGATGTTGGTAGTTGTGATTATTTTCACTGTTCATGGTGTTTTTTAAATAAAGCTGCAATCCCTCAAGAAAATCTCAAAGGTCACTTGAACCAGGTGAAGAGTGCATCTGGAGAAATCTTCTCACAGCACATCTGGGGAATCAACACCACCTCCCGCCACCCCCCCTCACACACACACTTAAATCCACCTCAGAATATACCTTTGAATCTCTGGATTGCAGCTGTAATCCAACCTCCTGATCCCAACTCCTAATCCCACTAGTCTCATCTGAAGACACTGGTTCTTAATATCCAGCGGATCCAGTCCCTGAGCCATTTTGATTGCCTGTGATTATAATTCAGTCAGGGATACAGTCATTGCCTGAGGGAGGCTCCCTTTGTTTTGATCATTCTGGGGAAGAATTCCCAAAATGTGAATCTGATGTTAATCCAAAGAAAAAAAGATGAATAAGAAGGATGAAAGACCCACGATTCTGACTTGTGTGCTTTCACCTGGAGCATTCCCAAAGGAACCAGATGTGATGTGGTAAAGAGAAACATCTGGAGATGTGTGAATGTAGAACATGTGGCCACAGGTGCAGACGTTTAGAGTGCATCTGAATTGAAAGTTGTGGTCTAACAGCCGTGATGTTTACATGTTGTCGAAGGATATTACGTCTGGTGATGTCTACTGGACTCAAAGACTGTGGGACCACCTCTGCTCCCTGGTCCCGGTGTGTGCTAGTGTGTCAGTGCATGGATTTTCCTGGGGGTGGTCTCACTTGTCTCACCTCTCTCTCCACTTGTGGCAGCTGGTCTGTTTGTGTCGGGATCACAGGATGGATCGGTATACTTCCAGCTCACGTTTTAAACCTGTCACTGTTCATCTGTCTTTGGAATGTCTAGGGTGTCCACCCTGTTTAGGACAGGAAGAGGAACTCACAAAGAAACGAATGGACAGTTCCTGTGGGTCTCTGTCTCTGTGCTTTCTGTCCACTTTCTTTTTGTCCTCTGTCTTTCTGTTTCTTTGGGGAGGCAAAGCACTCAATGCAGGAAAATCCCTCTGGGAGACTTTCTCATCTAACAGTCTTGTCCATATTTAAACCTGGGCATGGACACCTGCCCCAGAGTGTCCCACTCTCCCAGAACTCTCTTTTGGAGATTGTGCCATCTTTCACAGGTGGTCCCAAAACATAACATCATTGTGTTTTACAGGTGGCAATGTGCCAGTTGATGTGAGCTTCCTATAACAATAATAATCAGTGGAAAAGGTGTTTAACTTTTTGTTATTCTGGAGTCAATCATCTGTGAATTAATTTAAATGTGAAAAGACACATTGTATGGCTCTTTGACTATTATTTTTAAAAGTAAGGAACCACACCCTCAAGAGCAGAACTGGTGCTGAACCGAGGAAGCCTCCAAAAAAATTCTGCTGAAAGCAGCACCTCTGTATTAGCCATGCTAATATTTCACTGTGAGGGCTCTGCAACAGGGAACCACACACTGAGAGAGAGAGAGCTGCTTCTGCCCTGATTTAGCTTCCTCTCTAAATGTCAATACTCTACCTCACTCTCTCTCACACACACAGATACTGAACTCATATTAACATCTCCCTTGGTGTCTCCAGGTCTTAAGACGTTCCTTGTCCTATTCCTTATTAATATTGTCTCCCTTAATACTGTCTCTAATAACTGTGTAATTACATATTAATACATGAAACATCAACATGCAAAATGGTAATGTATTCCCTGTCAGTACAGAAGTATAATACCTTTGAGTACACCTATGTTATTACTGTGTAATTACACATGTCTATGTTAGTACACTATTACATTAGTGCATTTACATTTATAATTACAAAATAATATATAAGTTGTTTTAAGCGAGTTATTAAATATTTATAAATGATCTTGTCAGTACCAGGTGAAAAATGTAAAAAATGTTCAAAGCTGGTGGTGAACATGCATGTGGTTGATTAGCAGCTGATTAGAGCAAGGCACCATACACAGGTTGTCTCACTCGAGTGGCATCAGCAAAACAATTCCGCATACTTGTGCTATCCGCATTAGCCCATGAGCGGCCGGCGGGGCACTTGGAACGGACTGAATTAAATACGCTGCTCCTCCTGAGAGAAGCTGGAAAGGACAGAGATGGAGAGAGCTGCTAAAGTGGTTAACCCTTGGAGGAGCTTGTGCTTTTCTCTTCAGCTCTCGATGCATCCATCATTTACAAGCACCATCTATTCATGACTAACAACAGCGGCCAAATGTTACATTCCCCACACGTTCCGAGAATCAGAAACCCAGAACAGACCCTCTACACTCTGCCAACAGCTCAGTGGGAGCCACAGAATGTAGATGGCATATTCACACAGTTCTGGACTCTCTATCTGTACGATGTTTGAATGTGTTAGGGTGAACGGGCTATATTTAATGTAAAACATGCTGTGAAAACCCTGCTTTGGGTGGTTTTGATTTTTTTAGGAATCAGCACTCTCAGAACCATGGACAGTGAACTGGACTCCTGCTGCTCTGTCCATGGTGCAGAACTTCAGCCAAGTCTTGCCTTTTTCTCTTTTGCAGATGTGCATGTCAATGAGAAGTAGAGGGTCGGCTTATTTAAGCCTCTTGCTCATACCCAGGATATTCCTTGGTGGTCTGCCTGTGTTGGGATCGATCAGAGAGGATGATGCAGGCTTTTTTTCTGCTCATTGTTGGCATTAAATTTAGTGTCAGTTTTTGTGGGTTGGACTGTAGAGTGCAGGATTAAATTTGGTGTGACATTTATTAAGTCTGAAAAAGATTTTGTGATCTGCTGTGTAGAGGAGCTCCTTAAACCTGTCTGGCTGAACCTCACGGATCCTGCTGGCCGAGCTGGAGTCCTGAGATTCTGGAATATTCAGGGCCAGGAGTCCTGGGGGAATAGTGTGGTGGCAGTGAGTCTGGATGCTTGGTGTAGCAGGGACCAGACTGTATGACTTTATAGTGTCAGGGTCTATAATGCATTATTACATGGTCTTGTTTCTTTATCTCATACCCAGGTTCAGCACAGAAGACCCCTAATGACCCCTGAGTAGATATGGCACTGGTTTATTCTTGATATTTTTCCTGACAAAACCCTCTCATTCCACGTCACCAGCACAAGGAGCGCAAAGTGAAAATGCCCAGGAAAGAAGTCAATGTGTGATTCATTTACTACTGCAGAAGCTTGGCTTGGGTTGACAACCAACGTATGAAATGTGCTCAGGAAGATAGGAATACCAGGGCATCATATTATACTATAGAGTAATATTTACTCAGACCAAAACACCATAGTCATGGCTGAAAATGGACACAGAGGTTAGTTCCATATAAATCAAAGTCAAGGCTACATCATGTTACCGTGACTGTTTAAGCTGTATACTGAACCCATACTGACAGAAGAACAGGAAAAAAGGAATTCAATACTGGAGGAAGAAACATCAGTAACTTTTGACATGCAGATGACACCATAGTCACTGCAGAAGACTGAAAGACCCTGAGGTCCTTCTAAGAAAAAATTCAAAACACAGAGTGAAAGGATAGGACTCCAGCTCAATATGAAGAAGTCAAAAGAAGTAAAAAAGTTATGACCAATACCAGTGAAAAAAAACAAAACCAGTTAAAGTGCTTGATGACCACAGAAGCTTGAACAGTCAGTGAATACAACAGAGAGCAAGGATGAAGGATCTGGGCAAGTTTTCCAATGTAACAATGTGCCTGTCCGAACAGACATCAGACTTGTCCAGACTGTGAGCTTCTCTGTGCTTCTTTATGGATGTGAAATCTGAACAATAAAACAGCAGGGCTTCAGGAATATCAACACTTTTGATCTTTGAAAAAACGTGGATCTTGGACTGAAGCAAAAACGCACAAACATTTGGATTCTGGACCAAATCAACCATCAACTTTCACTGGAGAACCCAATTGGAGAACCCAAGTGGAGAACTGAACTGGAAAACTGAACCATTTTGGACACATTATGAAAAGAACAAGTTTAGTAGAAAGAACAGAGGATGAGGAGAATGAGGTCTTTAAGATGCCAAGAAACAACTAACAGAAGACAGGAAGTCCTCAAGAAATAATAATAATATTATATTTAAATTCCATCAGAAGCCTGCTCATGCACTCACAGTTGTGTCTGACCCCCCACGTGTCCAGTTTTCAGAATGCCATGTCACGCTGGAATGGCCATCTATTAATTTTCCTTCCTCCTCTTATTTTCACTCATGATATAAATGTAAATAATTGAGGACCTCCGGCAGCATCTGGAACACGCCCCACAACACAGTGTAATTGAATTGGGTCAATAATTCATGGACGCTTAAAAAAAAAACCTGGGAAAGTGTTACGACCGCAGCTCCAGCTCCCACTGGCCTCTATTCTCACAGAGCCTTGGATTTCTCTCTTCTCCAGCTTTCACCTCAGAGCATGAAGGATTCCAGCTCATACTGCAATATTCAGAATTTCAGCTGAGCAACTGACTGATGTATGGATTAATGGATTGAAGGATCTACAGACAGATTGATAACACTGATGAATATATTTTTGAAAGTAAAGAATGTATAGTTCTCCTCTGAAAGTGTCGAGCCGTGATTAATGTTCTCCTCTGAAAGTGTTGAGTGGTGATTCATGTTCTCCTCTGTAAGTGTCGAGCCGTGATTAATGTTCTCCTCTGAAAGTGTTGAGTGGTGATTCATGTTCTCCTCTGAAAGTGTCGAGCTGTGATTAATGTTCTCCTCTGAAAGTGTCGAGCTGTGATTAATGTTCTCCTCCGAAAGTGTCGAGTCGTGATTAATGTTCTCCTCTGAAAGTGTCGAGCTGTGATTAATGTTCTCCTCTGAAAGTGTCGAGCTGTGATTAATGTTCTCCTCTGAAAGTGTCGAGCTGTGATTAATGTTCTCCTCCGAAAGTGTCGAGTAATGATTAATGTTCTCCTCTGAAAGTGTTGAGTGGTGATTAATGTTCTCCTCTGAAAGTGTCGAGCCGTGATTAATGTTCTCCTCTGAAAGTGTCGAGCCGTGATTAATGTTCTCCTCTGTAAGTGTCGATTTATGATTAATGTTCTCATCTGAAAGTGTCGATTTATGATTAATGTTCTCATCTGAAAGTGTTGAGTGGTGATTAATGTTCTCCTCTGAAAGTGTCGAGCCGTGATTAATGTTCTCCTCTGAAAGTGTCGAGCCGTGATTAATGTTCTCCTCTGTAAGTGTCGATTTATGATTAATGTTCTCATCTGAAAATGTCGAGCTGTGATTAATGTTCTCCTCTGAAAGTGTCGAGCTGTGATTAATGTTCTCCTCTGTAAGTGTCGATTTATGATTAATGTTCTCATCTGAAAGTGTCGATTTATGATTAATGTTCTCCTCTGAAAGTGTTGAGTGGTGATTAATGTTCTCCTCTGAAAGTGTCGAGCCGTGATTAATGTTCTCCTCTGTAAGTGTCGATTTATGATTAATGTTCTCATCTGAAAGTGTCGATTTATGATTAATGTTCTCATCTGAAAATGTCGAGCCGTGATTAATGTTCTCCTCTGAAAGTGTCGATTTATGATTAATGTTCTCCTCTGTAAGTGTCGATTTATGATTAATGTTCTCCTCTGAAAGTGTCGAGCCGTGATTAATGTTCTCCTCTGTAAGTGTCGATTTATGATTAATGTTCTCATCTGAAAATGTCGATTTATGATTAATGTTCTCATCTGAAAATGTCGAGCTGTGATTAATGTTCTCCTCTGAAAGTGTCGATTTATGATTAATGTTCTCATCTGAAAATGTCGAGCTGTGATTAATGTTCTCCTCTGAAAGTGTCGAGCTGTGATTAATGTTCTCCTCTGAAAGTGTCGAGCTGTGATTAATGTTCTCCTCTGAAAGTGTCGAGCTGTGATTAATGTTCTCCTCTGAAAGTGTCGAGCTGTGATTAATGTTCTCCTCTGAAAGTGTCGAGCTGTGATTAATGTTCTCCTCTGTAAGTGTCGAGCTGTGATAAATGTTCTCCTCTGAAAGTGTTGAGTGGTGATTAATGTTCTCCTCTGAAAGTGTCGAGCCGTGATTAATGTTCTCCTCTGAAAGTGCCGAGCTGTGATTAATGTTCTCCTCTGAAAGTGTTGAGTGGTGATTAATGTTCTCCTCTGAAAGTGTCGAGCCGTGATTAATGTTCTCCTCTGAAAGTGCCGAGCCGTGATTAATGTTCTCCTCTGAAAGTGCCGAGCTGTGATTAATGTTCTCCTCTGAAAGTGTCTAGCCGTGATTAATGTTCTCCTCTGAAAGTGTCGAGCCGTGATTAATGTTCTCCTCTGAAAGTGTCGAGCTGTGATTAATGTTCTCCTCTGAAAATGTCGATTTATGATTAATGTTCTCCTCTGAAAGTGTCGAGCTGTGATTAATGTTCTCCTCTGAAAGTGTCGAGCTGTGATTAATGTTCTCCTCCGAAAGTGTCGAGTAATGATTAATGTTCTCCTCTGAAAGTGTCGAGCTGTGATTAATGTTCTCCTCCGAAAGTGTCGAGCTGTGATTAATGTTCTCCTCTGAAAGTGTCGAGCTGTGATTAATGTTCTCCTCTGAAAGTGTCGATTTATGATTAATGTTCTCATCTGAAAGTGTCGAGCTGTGATTAATGTTCTCCTCTGAAAGTGTCGAGCTGTGATTAATGTTCTCCTCTGAAAGTGTCGAGCCGTGATTAATGTTCTCCTCTGAAAGTGTCGAGCTGTGATTAATGTTCTCCTCTGAAAATGTCGATTTATGATTAATGTTCTCCTCTGAAAGTGTCGAGCTGTGATTAATGTTCTCCTCTGAAAGTGTCGAGCTGTGATTAATGTTCTCCTCCGAAAGTGTCGAGTAATGATTAATGTTCTCCTCTGAAAGTGTCGAGCTGTGATTAATGTTCTCCTCCGAAAGTGTCGAGCTGTGATTAATGTTCTCCTCTGAAAGTGTCGAGCTGTGATTAATGTTCTCCTCTGAAAGTGTCGATTTATGATTAATGTTCTCATCTGAAAGTGTCGAGCTGTGATTAATGTTCTCCTCTGAAAATGTGGATTTATGATTAATGTTCTCCTCCGAAAGTGTCGAGCCGTGATTAATGTTCTCATCTGAAAGTGTCGAGCTGTGATTAATGTTCTCCTCTGAAAATGTCGATTTATGATTAATGTTCTCCTCTGAAAGTGTCGAGCTGTGATTAATGTTCTCCTCTGAAAATGTCGATTTATGATTAATGTTCTCCTCTGAAAGTGTCGAGCTGTGATTAATGTTCTCCTCTGAAAGTGTCGAGCTGTGATTAATGTTCTCATCTGAAAGTGTCGAGCTGTGATTAATGTTCTCCTCTGAAAATGTCGATTTATGATTAATGTTCTCCTCTGAAAGTGTCGAGCTGTGATTAATGTTCTCATCTGTAAGTTTCGAGCTGTGATAAATGTTCTCCTCTGAAAGTATTGAGTGGTGATTAATGTTCTCCTCTGAAAGTGTCGAGCTGTGATTAATGTTCTCCCCTGTAAGTTTCGAGCTGTGATAAATGTTCTCCTCTGAAAGTATTGAGTGGTGATTAATGTTCTCCTCTGAAAGTGTCGATTTATGATTAATGTTCTCCTCTGAAAGTGTCGAGCTGTGATTAATGTTCTCCTCTGAAAATGTCGATTTATGATTAATGTTCTCCTCTGAAAGTGTCGAGCTGTGATTAATGTTCTCATCTGAAAGTGTCGAGCTGTGATTAATGTTCTCCTCTGAAAATGTCGATTTATGATTAATGTTCTCCTCTGAAAGTGTCGAGCTGTGATTAATGTTCTCCTCTGAAAATGTCGATTTATGATTAATGTTCTCCTCTGAAAGTGTCGAGCTGTGATTAATGTTCTCCTCCGAAAGTGTCGAGTAATGATTAATGTTCTCCTCTGAAAGTGTCGAGCTGTGATTAATGTTCTCCTCCGAAAGTGTCGAGCTGTGATTAATGTTCTCCTCTGAAAGTGTCGAGCTGTGATTAATGTTCTCCTCTGAAAGTGTCGATTTATGATTAATGTTCTCATCTGAAAGTGTCGAGCTGTGATTAATGTTCTCCTCTGAAAGTGTCGAGCTGTGATTAATGTTCTCCTCTGAAAGTGTCGAGCCGTGATTAATGTTCTCCTCTGAAAGTGTCGAGCTGTGATTAATGTTCTCCTCTGAAAATGTCGATTTATGATTAATGTTCTCCTCTGAAAGTGTCGAGCTGTGATTAATGTTCTCCTCTGAAAGTGTCGAGCTGTGATTAATGTTCTCCTCCGAAAGTGTCGAGTAATGATTAATGTTCTCCTCTGAAAGTGTCGAGCTGTGATTAATGTTCTCCTCCGAAAGTGTCGAGCTGTGATTAATGTTCTCCTCTGAAAGTGTCGAGCTGTGATTAATGTTCTCCTCTGAAAGTGTCGATTTATGATTAATGTTCTCATCTGAAAGTGTCGAGCTGTGATTAATGTTCTCCTCTGAAAATGTCGATTTATGATTAATGTTCTCCTCCGAAAGTGTCGAGCCGTGATTAATGTTCTCATCTGAAAGTGTCGAGCTGTGATTAATGTTCTCCTCTGAAAATGTCGATTTATGATTAATGTTCTCCTCTGAAAGTGTCGAGCTGTGATTAATGTTCTCCTCTGAAAATGTCGATTTATGATTAATGTTCTCCTCTGAAAGTGTCGAGCTGTGATTAATGTTCTCATCTGAAAGTGTCGAGCTGTGATTAATGTTCTCCTCTGAAAATGTCGATTTATGATTAATGTTCTCCTCTGAAAGTGTCGAGCTGTGATTAATGTTCTCATCTGTAAGTTTCGAGCTGTGATAAATGTTCTCCTCTGAAAGTATTGAGTGGTGATTAATGTTCTCCTCTGAAAGTGTCGAGCTGTGATTAATGTTCTCCCCTGTAAGTTTCGAGCTGTGATAAATGTTCTCCTCTGAAAGTATTGAGTGGTGATTAATGTTCTCCTCTGAAAGTGTCGATTTATGATTAATGTTCTCCTCTGAAAGTGTCGAGCTGTGATTAATGTTCTCCTCTGAAAATGTCGATTTATGATTAATGTTCTCCTCTGAAAGTGTCGAGCTGTGATTAATGTTCTCATCTGAAAGTGTCGAGCTGTGATTAATGTTCTCCTCTGAAAATGTCGATTTATGATTAATGTTCTCCTCTGAAAGTGTCGAGCTGTGATTAATGTTCTCATCTGAAAGTGTCGAGCTGTGATTAATGTTCTCCTCTGAAAATGTCGATTTATGATTAATGTTCTCCTCTGAAAGTGTCGAGCTGTGATTAATGTTCTCCTCTGAAAGTGTCGAGCTGTGATTAATGTTCTCCTCTGAAAATGTCGATTTATGATTAATGTTCTCCTCTGAAAGTGTCGAGCTGTGATTAATGTTCTCATCTGAAAGTGTCGATTTATGATTAATGTTCTCCTCTGAAAGTGTCGAGCTGTGATTAATGTTCTCCTCTGAAAATGTCGATTTATGATTAATGTTCTCCTCTGAAAGTGTCGAGCTGTGATTAATGTTCTCATCTGTAAGTTTCGAGCTGTGATAAATGTTCTCCTCTGAAAGTATTGAGTGGTGATTAATGTTCTCCTCTGAAAGTGTCGAGCTGTGATTAATGTTCTCCCCTGTAAGTTTCGAGCTGTGATAAATGTTCTCCTCTGAAAGTATTGAGTGGTGATTAATGTTCTCCTCTGTAAGTTTCGAGCTGTGATTAATGTTCTCCTCTGAAAGTGTTGAGCTTCTCTCAGACAAAATCACTGCAGTGATGTTTCTGGAGCTGTGGAAGCTTGATTTTATTGAATACCGCTGTGTGTGTGTGTGTGTGTGTGTGTGTGTGTGTGTGTGTGTGGAGGTTAATGAAAATGCTCCTCTGTAGTGTATGATAATGAGGAGCCAGAGAATGAGTTGCTGCGACGCTCATCAACCGCAGCAGGTGTCGCCCAGAATGAGTCAGGGCTGTGATTACCTAGCGTTGTTCCACAGTGAGATGGAGATGTTGCTCGGTGTTGAGCTGATGTCAGAAGGCACACACACACGCGCACAAACACACACACACACCCATGCACGCACACACACACACATGCACACCCACTCACTCTCTCTCTCACACACACACACACACACACACATGCACACCCACTCACTCTCTCTCACACACACACACACACACACACACACTCTCACACACACACACATGCACACACACACACACATGCACAACACAAATGCACACACACACAAACACACATACACACCCACTCACTCTCTCTCACACACACACACACACACACACACAAATACTTATACATACTCACACACACATGCACACACACACACACTCACTCCCTCATTCAATTACACACACACTCACACACACATGCACAGATGCACGCTCTCACACACACACAAGCAAACACACACACATACTCACTCACACACACACACTCATTCATTCACTCACACACACACACACGCACACATTCGCACATGCACACTCACACACACACTCACACATGCAAACACACACACACGCACACATTCGCACATGCACACTCACACACACACTCACACATGCAAACACACACACACTCACTCACTCATTCACTCACATAAACACTCACACACACGCACACATGCGCACATGCACACTCACACCCACACACACCCACACACACACACAAGCATGTGGAGGTGCAAATAAGAGGCAGAAATGATTCTGGATTCAGGCAGCAGTCCCAGGACAAATACCCAGCCACTGAGAAAGATGTGCGTCTCAAAAGTGGAGACTGCAAAGCTATTAGCTTTAACTGCAAGCATGAGATGATGGCGTTCGGCTCTGGGAGGTCACAGCCAATCCCAGCACACACTCCCTATTCCATCCACAGAGACATTACCATCCCGCAGAGCAAGACATCCCCACATTAAATCTTCAGAGAGGTTACAGAGTTCACAGCTGTTCCTCATCCAGTCACTTCCAGCCATGCTTCCGGAGATGAGAATTCGGAAAA
Organism: Hoplias malabaricus; assembly: GCF_029633855.1. Lineage (NCBI taxonomy): Eukaryota > Metazoa > Chordata > Actinopteri > Characiformes > Erythrinidae > Hoplias > Hoplias malabaricus. The sequence continues at coordinate 54,938,341 of NC_089800.1, forward strand.
CTGGACTCTCCAACACAACATCTCAGATCTGTTTTTTACATGCTCTAGTGGAGATGCACATGAGTCTGAGGAGTGATGGTCTGGTAAAAGAGCTGGAGTGAGGCCTAGGGTGGAGTCTGGAGCAGAATCAAGAGCAGTGGAGTCTGGATCTGAGTCTGTATCGGAGTCTGGAGCGAATTCTAGAATAGGGTCTAGAGTGGAGTCTGTAGCAGAAACTGGAGCATGGCCTGGAGTGGGGTCTGGAGTAAAGTCTAGAATCAGGTCTGGAACAGAATGTGTAGTGGAGTCTGGAGTTGGGTCTTGAGTGGGGTCTGGAGTGGTGTCTAGGCTTCAGAACTTAACTTCCAACTTCAGCTTGTGGCCCTGACCCGCACAGACCCGCACTGACTCTCTGATGGCAGCTATCCCCCAAGAGTCATTTGCCCATCCCTGTGCCATGACAACCACAGCCAGCTCAACACGCTTGCAGGAGAACACTAACTGTTTATCTGTTATAAAGTGTGAACTTGCTGGCCTCATTTGGAGTGAGAGAGGAAGCCTCCCAGCTTCAGCATTGAACGCGTCACCCCAGTCCAGTTTCTTTCCTGCAGGGTGGCAGTGGGTCAGCCTCATTAACCCCTGAGCGGATCAGCGAGAAGACAATGATTTATCTCCGTAACCAAGACAAAAACACTCCATCGAACAGTCGGCCTTCCACCTCTCCCCGGGCGTCTGATATTATCCCCTCTATTCTTTCAGGGGTCTGGCCCATGGCAAGATCTCTCTCCAAATCAATCTGTCTTTGTCTCTGTCTCTCTCTCTCACTCTCTCTCTCTCTCTCTCTCTCTCTCTCTCGCTCTCACTCTCCCTTCCTCTCCATATATCTCTCTCTCCCTTCCTCTCTCTCTCTCTCTCTCTCTCTCTCTCTCTCTCGCTCTCACTCTCCCTTCCTCTCCATATATCTCTCTCTCTCCCTTCCTCTCTCTCTCTCTCCCTTCCTCTCAATCTCTATCTCTCTCTCTCTCTCTCTCTCTCTCTCTCTCGTTCTCTCTCTCTCTCCCCCATTCCTTTCCATATATATCTCTCTCTCCCTCTCTCTCTCTCTTTTTTTCCTCTCCATCTCACTCCCTCTCCATCTCTCTCTCTCTCTCTCTCTCTCTCTCTCTCTCTCTCTCTCTCTCTCTCTCTCTCTGTGCACATGTGTGGAAGTGAGTGTGTGAGAGAGTGCGGGGTGTTTGAGTGAGTGGCGGTTTGTTGGGTGAGTGTGATTCTCTCTTTTCTACCTGATTTTCTTCACTTGTTAACAGTGGAGGATTTCCGAAGTAGAGAAGGGGACTAATAGTTTGTTTAGCACATGGTCTGTGGCTCGTCGCAGAAGCCGGCGTGTTTGCTGGTCGCCGTGGTGGGGAAAGTTCGGCTCGAGCAGCTCTCCCGCTGGCACGACGTTAAACTGTGCCCTGTGGTAAGGTGTTCTGTGGAGGAGTGCAGTCTGGTGGTTGGGGAGATAGTGGGGTATGATAGTATTATGTCCCCCTCCCATATGAACAGTGCTGTGGTGAACTTTCTAGACAGTGTAGAAAAACCTAACACCATGGTCCAGAATGGTGTAGTGGTTCAGGGCACATTTACACCTGTAGTGCCCCTCGTTAGACTGGCTAAGAGAATTACTCTGTCTAAGGTCCCACCCTTCATCAGAGATGAGCTGCTGACTGCAGAGTTAGCTCGCTATGGTCAGGTCATGTCTGAAGTAAGAAAAGTCCCGTTAGGTTCCAAGTCTCCTCTGCTGCAGCGAGTTTCAGGCGTTAAGTCCTGATGGTTCTTAAAAACGGGACTAAGGAGTTGAATGTGAGCTTCAAATTCAGAATTGATGGATTTGATTATGTGGTCTCTGCCAAATCTGACATGATGAAGTGTTTTAGGTGCAGACAGGGGGGGAAGTGTTTTAGGTGCTCTCAGACTCAGTCTGGGGCTGGGGGTGTGGTGGTGGAGCCTGTGGTGGGAGACTGTCAGGGAGACAGTGTGGGGCAGGAAGGGTCTGATTCTCAGACTGGTACTGTTTCTGGAGCTGTGGTGTCTGGAGTAGCGGCTGCTGCTGCTGAATTGGTTCTGGAGGGGGAGGGTATGGAAACAGACCCTGTTCCTAATGAGGTTCTTTTTAGGGTTCCGTCAGGTAGAAGAAAAATGAAGGGGTCTATGTCTAGTGATAAGAAAGGGAAGACTCAGAAGGCATCTTTTGCAAAGAATGAGCACCATAAAGAGAACTGAGGTTCTGGATCTGGTGATGACTCTGATAGCCCAGTCGTCCCAGTGCTTATGGTTTTGGGAGAATTAGGGACTTTTTACATAACATAAAAGGGGTTGTAGTGGAGGAGTACTTCGTTAATTCGGTTCAGACGCTCATAAAAAGTGATGGGGAAATTGAATTTGATGGGGAGGTTTTTTTTAGTCACATCAGTTCGATTAGAGGTGGGATAGTGATCCTCTTCGATCCTCACTTCTTGCCGGTCTCCTGTGAAGTCGAGGGTGGTGGAGGGAGGGGCGTGATCATGCGTTCTCGGTTTGTTATATCAGATGTTATTTTTAAGAGGGTGTTGAGAGGGTGGTCTTTTTTATCTCTGTCAGCATAGCTCTGCAGAACTTTGACTCAGAGGACTTTTTATTCATGGGGGGTGATTTTAACTGTACGAAGGATGACTCACAGTTTGTGTGAGGTTTGGAGAGAAGCAGACAGTACACATGGACCCATGTCAGAGATGGGTTTATGTCGATGGCCAGGTTGGATCACTTTTATTGTTTTAAGCACCATCTTAATATTTTTAAAAGTTGTGTTATACATCCGGTGGGTTTTTCAGATCATAGTTTGGTTCTGTGTTCGGTTTTTATTGCTAATCTTAAACCTAAGAGTGCTTACTGGCACTCTAATACCTCTTTGTTGCATGATATGAATTTTAGGAAGAGTTTTACTGTTTTCTGGACTACTTTTAAATTACAAAAACACCTTTTTGTAACTTGTGTTAATGGTGGGATTACGGCAAAGTACAAATTAAGCAGCTTTGTCAGCAATATACTTTTCATGTCTCACGGCGCATTACTCAGTCCATGAAAGACTTGGAGCATGATATTTTTAAATTTACAGAGTCAAATATACTCCACTGGGGACCATAGTCAAGTCATGGGCCTTAGATCTAAATCCTCTGATCTTCGTGAGCTGTTGGACATCAGGGCACAGGGGGCTCTGGTCCAGTCTTGGTTCCAGAGACTGATGCAGATGGATGCCCCATCTAAGTTCTTTTTTAGTCTGAAGAAGAAGAACGGTCAGAGCAGGTTCATCCACTCTCTGCGCTCTGAGGAAGGGCTGGAACTCACAGAACAAATGGACATTCGTAAGAGGGCTGTACGGTTCTATACAGAGCTGTATAGGAGTGAACATGGAGAGCACGGAGAACTGGCTTCTGGTTTTTACTCAGGTTTGTTGAGGGTCACGGAACGCTCTAGTATGGCACTGGAAGGGCCTCTGGATGAGCAAGAACTCTATGCTGCTTTACAGAGCATGGGGGTAGGGACTGCCCCAGGACTTGATGGCCTTCCAGTGGAATTCTATAAAACTTTTTGGACAGAGCTGAGTAGTGATCTACTGGCAGTTCTGAACGAAAGTCTGGCTGTAGGCTCCTTGCCTTTGAGCTGCAGGAGAGCTGTCATTACCCTGCTGCCTAAAAAGATGATCTACAAGAGATTAAGAACTGGAGGCCAGTGAGTCTCCTGTGTAATGATCTTAAGATATTTTCTAAAGCTCTGGCGAATAGACTGAAGAACGTGATGGGGCAGGTTATCCACCAGGACCAGACTTACTGTGTCCCTGGCAGGTCCATTAGGGATAATGTTTGCCTGGTAAGGGATATGTTGGACCTTTCCAGGACTTGCAGGCTTGACTATGGCCTCATCTCTATTAATCAGGAAAAGGCTTTTGATCTAGTGGAGCATCCTTACCTGTGGCGGACTCTGGAGGAAATGGGTTTTGGTTCTGTGTTTATTAACATGGTAAAAGTACTGTACCAGGACACAGAGAGAGTGCTGAAAATTAATGGTGGGCTGAGTGCTCCTTTTAAAGTTCAGAGGAGCATTAGACAAGGCTGTGTGTTGTCTGAGATGCTGTACTCCATTGAGAGATGACAAGCTTCGCTCTGAAATTGAGGGTGTTTTCATAAAACCAGTACATCAGAAACTTTCTGCCTATGCTGATGACGTAATGTTCATAGTAAGGGGCCAGACAGATGTTGACAGTCTAGTCTCGATAGTTCAAAACTTTGGGGCTATTTCTTCTGCAAGGGTGAACTGGGCGAAGAGTGAGGCTCTGGCAGTGGGGCAATGGGCAGCGGGGTTGCCTCTGTTACCTGCAAACATGGTGTGGAAAACAGGAGGGATAAAGTACCTGGGGGTTTTCCGTGGAGATGACAGGGCACAGAAAAATGACTGGGAGGGTGTAATTGAAAAAATGAAGGGACGCCTTGATAAATGGAGGTGGATCCATGGACACATGTCTTTTAGGGGGAGAGTGCTGATCATTAATAACTTAGTTGCGTCTTCTCTGTTGCATCGGCTCTCCTGCATGGACACTCCTGTTGGACTGCTCTCTCGACTGCAGGCACTCTGGTAGACTTTTTTGGGACCGTCTCCATTGGGTTCCCCAAGGTGTGCTATTCCTGCCCATGGAAGAGGGGGGCAGGAAACGTTCTGCCCAGTTCGATGTCGATGGACTGGGGCTGGACTCTGCACAGTTTTTTATGGATTATAAGCGGCTGTATTTGAATGGATTACCTGTTTTTTATTGTGGACTTTTTAAAATATGGGGACTTTTTAGAACTACAAAAATGGACCACTCCTCCCTTCACTGGCTGTTGGAGGAACCTCTGATCAGAGGTGCTCGACTGGACGTGTCTGGCGATGGAGCGCCGGGCCTTGATCGAAGGCTCTGCGCTGCAGCTAAAGGATCTGGTCGACATTGCTGGACCGGACTTGGGTGATGTACAGGCTCTGGCGTCCTGGCTGGGGCTGAGGTCGGTCAGGCACACACTGACCATCACTGATGCCTGGAAGAGCAGACTCACTGTGGAAGAACTGTCCCTGCTGAGGGAATACGGGTCTGGGTCTGCCGTGCCTGATAACTCAGACCCGTTCCCAGAGACCAGACTCTCTCCTGAACTGGGTGGAGCTTCAGGTCCTCTGTTGAACCTCTCTACCCTGCAGGACTTGGACCTCTGTACTGTGTCAGGTTAAGTTATATATAAGTGTTGTGTTAAAATCTTTAATAAGTCAGTTTTGGATGGTCGGCCTGACACAGTGTGGAGGGACAAACTGGGGGTGGAGATGGACAGGAGGCCTGTGTGGAGGGTCCTCTATAAACCTCCGCTCAATAAAGGGTCCAGTGATCTCCAGTGGAGAGTTTTACATGGCGTTTTAACAGTAAACGCTTGTGTCTCAGTAAGTAATCCAGAAGTCTGTTTTAAAGTCTGGACTGAGAGAAACCGTTTTTCATTGTTTTCTAGAATGTTCGAGGCTTAGCTCCCTGTTTTATTTATGAAATTTGGGGTATGTTTTAACCACCGTGCTTTTATATTTGGTGCTGGTTATAGGCGGAAGCAGCGCATCAAATGGCAGGTGCTCAACTTCTTGGTTGGGCAGGCAAAATTAGCCATCTACAACTCCAGGAGGAACAGAATGGAGAACCGTCCTGGATAGGAGGTCCTGCCGCTGTTCCTGGCTCTGGTAAAATCTATAATATTGTTGGAGTTTGGATTCTACAGAGCCATGAATAATATAGAGTTTTTCGAGCTGGAGTGGGGCCATGAGGGAATTCTGTGCCGTGTGATGATCCTCCCCAGCCTCTGGAGCTGAGGGCTCAGGGGTGTTTTAATTTTTGTGACTTAAATTTACTGTCTTTATTTGTCTTTTGTGTTGAATAAATGTTTTTGTATTAAAAATTAAAAATCTCTCTCTCTCTCTCTCTCTCTCTCTCTCTCTCTCTCTCTCTCTCTCGCTCTCTCTTTCTCTCTCCCTTCCTCTCTCTCTCTCTCTCCCTTTCTCTCTGTCTCCTTTCCTCTCCATCTCTCTCTCTCTTTCTCTTTCTCTCTCTCACTCACTCTCCATCTCTCTCTCTCTCTGTGTCTCCCTTCCTCTCCATATCTCTCTCTCCCCCTTCCTCTCTATCTCTCTCTCTCCCTCTCCATATCTCTTTCTCTCTCCCTTCCTCTCCATCTCTCTCTCTCTCTCTCACTCACTCACTCTCCATCTCTCTCTCTCTGTCTCCCTTCCTCTCCATATATATATCTCTCTCTCCCTTCCTCTCTCTCTCTCTCTCTCTCTCTCTCTCTCTCTCTCTCTATCTCGTCCCTTTGATCTAATTGCTTTCTGGGAGATAAGAGCACGACGTTCTCTCTTGGTGTGACAGCTCACTAATGTAGTTATTGATTGATTCGTCTTGTCAGGCTCTCGTCTCTATTCTCCTCCCTCCATCACTCCTTTCACTCCCTCAATTTTATCCATCTGGAGGTGCAGGGCCTCTGCTGTGAATCACGAATTTTTGGACGGGGTGTGGTCTAGGAAAGAGAAGGAGGCTGAGTGACATTAGCCACACATTAAAACTTAGCCCACCCTTACCCCACTTCAACCACTGTGTTCTGACCCTAACCCTGCACCAGACATATCACCACATTTAGATCTATGTGTCTAAGACGCACAAGCTGTGAACTGTAACCACAGGAACTTCTTTCAGTTCAGTAACAAACAATGATTCCCATAGGGTTTTTTAGTTAGCGCATTGTGAACAGGTGATTTCTGGTTCGCTGGCCGCTGTCGCTCCGGGCGATGTTTCCACACACACAGTTGTCATTGTATCACTGCCGCATTGTCCTTCACTGTCCTTCACTTGGACTTGGACTGGATTCAGATGGCTGTCTGGGCATTGGGCACACATATTTCAGCCTCTAGGGCTTCCCTTTGCATTTCTAATATTCATCATGTGTCCTGTTGTTTTGGGGGCTTGCACAGCTGGTTAATTTTACTGTAAACTGAGACAGATGTGAAGTTACTATGATGTATAGAATTAAGGTTTTTTTGTGGAACATAAAACTTTATTTCTAAGAGAATATTTAAGACTGAGGACATTTACATCTGGACTGATTTCACCCAGAGGACCCTGGGTAATAGGCAGGTGGCTGCTCTGCTGTTTCCTGGGCAGCTGTGGTGTTACATCTCTGGGTCACTAATGCAATGAAGGGTTGACTCCAGAAATGGATATACAACTGACTTGAAGTCAACATGCAGACATCTGTACTGCACGGGCACACCAACATACGGCTGGAAATCAGACAGAACCCAGACATTCACACACAGCTCAAAGATTTGAGTAAATGAAGAACACTCAGGAATACTTTGGGAGATACACTTAGTTTTTCTGTGCTTCATCTGCACTTCCCAGCAGAATGATTACAGTCGGCAGGTTGGCCTTTTTTCTCACAATGAAGAAAGGCTGGGGGGCTTTTTTGAGGAACCTTGAAAATAAAAGCAATTCAGAAGCTAATGAGGCAGATTTGCACCGCACACAATAACAACACATCCCAATCTCCAGAAACCTTGGGCCGCGTGACCCAGCCCCTGGTTGGCTGTGGAAAGTGGGACATTAGTGTTAGGATAAGGGTTAGGGTTACATGTCATATACAGACATCTTTCACATTATTGTTGCTTGGTTTGTGCTGAATATTAGCATGTGTAGCTTTTTGGGGAAAAAAAACTTCTTTTGGTAGGTGAAATTCGTCAACTTTTATTTATTTATTTATTTATTTTGCCAGTAAATTGTATGTAGATTGAACAGAGGAGGGTAGGTCCCCTGTGTGAGCCTTGGTTTCTCCCAAAGTTTCTTCCTCAGCTCTGAGGGAGTTTTTCCTTGCCACTGTCATCCCTGGCCTCGCTCACCTGTTGCATAAAACACATTAGGTGTTTCCCTTAAGTATAAATGACAAAAGTATAAATGCAGATTTTCCCTTTGCCAAGGGAATTACTTAAATATGTTGCATAAAACCCCACAGACGTTTCACTTAACTAAGAAAGAATGGTAAGGGTTTTACTGTAGTGACTGAGGTTTTGTTGCAGTAAAGTTCCACTCTTTAAATGACCATAGCAATAACGCAGCAAACACAAGGAAACCCGTGCTCTGACAAGTTGCTGGACAGGCTGTTGTTTATTGCCATGGTTGGCTCTGTTTTCAGCAAGTTTAACATCTACATTATGCATTACCATAAATTCTTGACCTCATAGTTTCTCTCGGGAGCTTTCAAAGTTACATTGTGCAGTTCATCTTAATGGACAACCTACATTTAGAAATTGTAAAAAGTAAAAGAAAAAAACATGGGTCTGAGCACGCAGAGTTCCTATACAATATAAATGAGCATGTTTGAAATATACTGTAAATGTATTTCTTGAAGGGAATTAATGATTTTAAAGTAGAGCATATTTTACTTTAAAACTGCCCAAAATGTTATCTCTATTAACTTCAATGATACAGTGGAAAATAAGTTAAAGGATAAAGGATCCTGCCATTGCTTGTGGAAAGTTCTGTGTACAATAACAAAATGGAAATTATGATCATCTAATAATAATGCGGGGGAAAGCTACTGAATCTAATCATTATCACATGTTGGGCAGGAAAATTTCTAAAAAAATAGAAAGTTCTATTGGATGTAAACTAAATCCATTTAAAACTGACTGTGAACTATTTCGTAAACCAAAGTTATTTTTATCCTCTGTGTCACAATCCCTCAGTTATCCCCAAATGTGGAAATGTAAAGATTATGATTCAAGTAGATCTGACCTTCAGAAACATTATAAACATTATCTGCATTATACGTTGCTTGCTTACCCCTGTACACATTGTCCATGCACATGCAGTTTTCATTCTTCAAGTGCCACATTTGTAACAACATTCAAATTTCTAAGGAGACAGAATATTTTATTTGTTACTTTTTTCGATGGAAGAGTTTTATATGAAGTTCACCTCAAACATGAGTCATTTATTCACCAATTTAGCAGGTGATGAAATGTGTTTGCTAAATAATATATGTCAGCAAATTTCTTATATCTTTGAGCTATTGAAAATAATAATAAAAAATATGCCTGACTGTGAATCATGACAATGTGGTATTTTTTTAACTAAGTAAATTGTCACCGTGGCCCTGAAATAGAAAAGCAGAAAAGAAGACGATGATGATGATGATGATGATGATAAGTAAATAGTAGACTTTACCTGTTATGCACTGTGTTTGTCAAATTTGTTTCTTTCTGTTTGCTCTGCTCTTATTCTTAAGATCAATGCTGAGGTCCTGTGATTTTACATTAGTTCCTCTGAAGACTGTTTGTTGCACTGTTGGACAAATACTTGAGCAAGATCAGGTCATCAAGAAAAAGGGAGGAGTTATGAAAAAGACTGCCAGGACCTTGCAGGTTTTGGATGAGGTAGCTATGAGTGCCTTGTTTATTGGCTAAATCCATGGATGAATAGACCCTATGTGTTTATGATTAATTTCAAGTAATTCCTCTTACTCAGACTCCGCACATCAACATCCAAAGACACTGCATCCTCAGATTTCTGTGATCTACCTGAGAGAACCTGTTCAGCACCTTAAAAAACACATGTAAGGACATCCCTCTCACTCACTGACAGCTAATGGCATGGGCTTTTTGACCTGGAGGTCACATTATCTGAACAGATCAGACACTGCAGCAGAAGGATATACAAGCTGCTACCACATAGAGCATACAGCGCACACAGCGCATCTGTACCTGAACATGTACTCCTACTATAATATCAATGTCATATTGCATGTCTATAACTTCAAAGTTCAAAGTTCAAAGAGAGTTTATTGTCATTTGCACAGTAAGGAACAGGTTCCGTGTACAGTGAAATTCTTTCTTTGCTCCTCACGAAGAATGCCAAATGTAAGAGTAACGAATAACTAGATAAACTAGATAACTAGATAAACGAATAACTAGATAACTAATAAAGTGCAAAGTTCACTGAGATTTATACATAAGTGAACGGTCAAGTGAACGAGTGCTACAATCACAAAGAGTAATAAGTTGAAACAATCATTTGTGTGAGAGTAAATGACAGAGGCATGTAAACATGTTGACAGTACAATCCAGGGTTGTTTCTGAGGTAGGTTCAGGAGTCTGATGGCAGTGGGGAAGAAAGAGTTCTTTAACGTAGTGGTCTTGTGTTTGACACTTCTGTACCTCCGGCCTGAGGGCAGAAGTGTGAACAGTCCATGCTGGGGGTGGATGGGGTCTTTAAGGATGGAGGCAGCTCTCCTGCAGACTCTCTGGTGGTAGATGTTTTGCAGAGGGCAGGGAAGTCCTGGGGATCTTCTCAGCAGTCTTCACCAACCTCTGCAAGCATTTTTGGTCCATCACAGTCGTGCTGCCATACACATGGTGATACAGCTGGTCAGGAGGCTTTCAATGACAGCTATAACAATTTCTGAGGATTCTCGGTTACATCCCAAATTTTCTCAGCCTCCTCAGGAAATACAACCGCTGCTGAGCCTTTTTGATCAGCTGCATGGTGTTCAATGTCCATGTGAAGTCCTCACTGTTGTGGACACCCAGGTATTTAAAGCTGCTCACCCTCTCTACTTCAAGCTCCCGAATGAACAGTGGTGAGGTCTTTTCTTTTTCCTCATATCCACTATCAGCTCCTTCATCTTGTCTGTGTTGAAGATGAGGTTGTTGTGTTCACACCATGCTACCAGCCTGGTCACCTCCCTCCTGTAGGCCTCTTCAGCTCCATCAGTGATGCGTCCTATCACTGCAGTATCATCTGCAAACTTGAGGATGATGTTGTCCTTATGATAGGCAACACAGTCATGGGTGAACAAGGTGTAGAGGATGGGGCTGAGGACACATCCCTGTGGAACCCCAGTGTAGGTGGTGATACTGGCTGAAGTCCTGTTGCCCACCCTGATGGATTGGGGCCTGCCAGTCAGGAAGTCCAAAAGCCAGTGGCAGAGGCTGGGGTGCAGGCCGAGTGTGGACAGTTTGTGTGTAAGTTTATGAGGGATGACCATGTTAAAGGTGGAACTATAGTCCACAAAGAGCATCCTGATATAGGAGTCTTTGTTTTCCAGGTGAGAGAGAGAACAGTGGAGGGCAGCAGCGATGCAATCCGAGGTGGATCTGTTGGCATGGTAGGCGTATTGCAGGGGGTTCAGGGTATCCGGTATACTGCGCTGGATGTGGGTCAGCACCACTCTCTCAAAGCACTTCATAATGATTGGAAATTCAGAAATTTTGTTTGAGCCATCACATTTAAATAATTATTTTTATGAAGATGCACTAAATGTGTGACCTTTAAATAAGGTCTAGACATTGTGTTTAGAAAGATTGAGTGATAGTCCAAGCTCAGATACTTGCTGTGTTCTGAGGTGGTTGTTAGCCGGATGTTTGAAGCCTGTGAGACTGCTTCCTGTTTCCCTGACCACATGGAAACGAGTTTTCCTGAGCACACTTCAGAACGTGTGAATGGCCAAGTGGGACAGTGGGCAGCAGGAATATTAATAAGTCCAATACCATCCTCCTCAGACCTGGAGAGACTGAGCTGAGCAGCGCCAATGAGTTCTGGAGCATTCCCACGCAAGCAGACTGGGGATGATACACCAAAGCCACAAATGATTTTATAAAAGGATAAATGGCTAGTGTCCAGGGTTTTTTAAATATCTCAGCTCTTCGCTCTGCTGCCACTGGAATGAGGACACAGCAGGGTGCAGAATACAGAATGAATTTGGTTCTGTTTACTACAGAAACTTAGAAATGAAGAGGGAATGCAGGGTGTTACCAATTTCTGAGGTCAATCTCACGATCTGTGAAAATTCAGTGATATTAATGTGGACCGAGCTTTTCTCATCAGTGCAGAAAGAACTGACTACTAGAATCTGACTCTATGGAGCACCTGCAGAATCTGAGGTCACCAGGCTCAGTGCCAAGCATCAATCTGAAGGACATAAAGATCCCAGCACTGGTCTGTGGAGCAGAGGTATGTCTTTGTCTGTTTGATGGAGCACCATCAAGTACCTTATACAGCGGCTTGGCTAAAATGTTCTCTGTTCCTCCTTGTTTAGAGCCTGCTGTACTCTTTTAGCTGCTGCTTTTCACCATGGTGTGTGGAAGTTTATTGTTGAGTGGAATGGCGTTCTGTGCCATGTGAATTGTAAAGGATCCCTGGGTGTCTACAAAGGAGCTAAATAAATAAATACATTTTAAACAACACACCCCTAAAAGAAAACACACTATATTCTTCCCCATGACCCAGAAACATAATGGCTGGTTCTGCTGTGTCTTTTGTGTTTTATTGTTTTATTTCTGTGTTGCTCTATACTGCAGGATTAGAAACAGAACACCAAAGGATGAAATTGCTCTTGAGAAATTTTATTGTTATTGTTATTTCAAGACTGAAATAACTGACTGGATATTGGAACACTGCTGCTGATTTGATTGTAATCAGTCTATATCAGTCAAGTTATGTGGTGGCTACAAGAAGTTGTCAGGGTTAATATATGGATGCTCATCTTGTACCTAAGATAGAATCATCCATTGACCCATCACTTGTAAGTCATGGATGCTCATAAGAACACATTTCCCTGATCCCTCAGTTCTGTTCAGTGTTGATCCTGATCTACTGCAGCCCACCCATCTGCAGACCATCAGCCCAACCTTCTGAACCAGAGAACAACACATCTCTATCATCATAACCCTGACTCACACCTCCCCTGAATGAAGCAGGACAAGGAAAAGACTGTAATCACTGAAGCCTGACATGAACTCATATTAACCCTCTACTAATTGGCAATTAATTGTCTGTTTATCAATGTAATTTCCAAAGCTTCCAAAGCCTGCCAGACCCTCATGACCAGGGAACCACCAGTGTAATCAGCTTAGTTTAGCTGAGGGATGCCAAATTACAGGCATGACATAAGACAGAACCAAATGGTAAAAGGAAGTAAGACATAAAATTTGTGTCAGGACATATTGAGTCTGGCAAAAGTTCAATGTCCCTTTTCTCAGAAGACCCACTCTCCCTTTTCCCAGGAGACAATTTCAGCCACCTTCAGCTTTTAGTCTTAATGTTGGTTGCTCCACAGTCCCTGTGATCATGTGGTCAGTGATGCTGCAGTCTCCTCTGGAAAGTGGAGCACAGTCTCCTCCATGAATATACATGGCTGAGGTGAATTTGAACAAGACCTACAACCCCCAGATGCTTCATGGGCTTTAGACATGCTGCTCAGAATATGAGCCCATGGCCTAATGTTTAGAGTAGAGGGCTTAGGACTGAAATATTGCTGGTTTGATTCCCAACACTGGCAGGAAAATTGGGGTAGTGAGGGACTCTTGAGAAAGGCACCGAATTCAAAATTGTGAAATGATTCATTCTTCATTTTTTTATTTACATTTTTTACAGGACTAGCAATACAAAACAAATGAGGGAAGGTACATGGACATAGACCTGGAAACCCTCTTGATGGTAGTGGAGGCACTGGAGCAGATTACTCTGTGTGCAATTGTTCAAACCCTAAAAATAAATTTTTTACAAGGATACTTTGCACCAGTCTTTCAATCAATGTTGTTATTTATTCATTCATTATCTGTAACCCTTATCCAATTCAGGGTCGCAGTAGGTCCAGAGCCTTCCTGGAATCATTGGGCGCAAGGCAAGAACTCACACTGGAGGGGGCACCAGTCCTTCACAGTGTGGCACACAAAGACATTTTTGAGTCGCCAATCCACCTACCAACGTGTGTTTTTGGAGCGTGAGCGGAAACCAGAACACCCAGAGGCTACCCACGCAGACACAGGGCGAACACACCATAGTCCTCACAGTCACCCAGAGGAAACCCACGCAGACTCAGGGAGAACACACACCACACTCCTCACAGACAGTCACCCGGAGGAAACCCACGCAGAAACAGGGAGAACACACCACACTCCTCACAGACAGTCACCTGGAGGAAACCCACGCAGACACAGGGAGAACACACCACACTCCTCACAGCCAGTCACCAAGAGTGGGATTTATACCCACAACTTCCAGGTCCCTGTAGCTGTGTGACTGCGACACTACCTGCTGCACCACTGTGCTGCATCAATGTTACTATTTTTTATTTTTAAAAATGTAGTTGTGTTTACAATGATTATTGAGGTGGATAAAACTCCCCTGATTTCCAGGAAGGAGGGATGTGTCCCTACATCTCCCTGGATCAGGTCAAGGTTCTGGGCAGGACACTGGCCTCCTTTAAATCCTGAAAACTCTCTGGGATATGACCTGTCTACTAAACTTTTTCTGCGGGACATATTCTTCCAGTTGCCAAACGAGAATCTGATTTTCTCCCACACTTTGGAACTCCTTACCACATTGTACTTACTCTTCTCCCTCTCTTTCCATTTTCTAGACAAGCTCAAGTACTTTCTTTACCTCAAAGTACATATATTGTTTTTGATTTATTTTTGTATCCAATTTTAAAAATGTTTGCACTGCTCCATGCCCAACCTTGTACTTTACACCTCGCCAGTCACCAATCAGAAATCCTTAACTGTAGAGCAGTATTCAGAACAGTGTTTAACCCCTGCTGCTCAAGTCCAAAACACCCTTTTTGAGAAACTCCTGTTTATAGAGTAAACATGCTGGATGCTCGTATCCATTACGGTTTGTGTAAACAAAGAGGAAACTGTTTGCTGCTGTCACAGCGCATGCGTGCAGTAAAATTAATGATAATTTATGCAGACGGTAAATGGATTTTAAGCATTGCACTGGAGCTGAGGGATAGCAGAGGTGGAGAATGTGGGTGGAAAATGACAGCAGTGCAACTAAATGCACATAAACACACATATCATACACCTGAAATATATACAAACACACACCACTTGTCCTCCTCCACCTAACAAGACTAATTATCAAGCAGCAGGGTGTGTGTGTGTGTATTTCAGGCACTGTGTGTGTATGTGTATGAGAGAGAGAGAGTGACAGAGAGAGAGAGAGAGTGTGTGAGAGAGAGAGTGAGTGAGAGAGAGAGAGAGAGAGAGAGAGAGAGAGAGAGAGAGAGAGAGAAGGGGGATGGGGAACTGTGTGAGAAAGTGTGAGATGAGTGTATATAAGAGAGAGGGACAGAAAGAGTATTTGTAGTTGAAGAGATGTGCAGATGATGCCACAGTTTCAGGTTGAGAATGGCAGCGAATTATATAATTTTATTTCTAAATCAAATCAATTGCCTCAACCGAAGGAAACACTTTCTATTTGAACTCTGCTGTGAGTCTTGCTCTGGTCCTAGAACCTTAGCAACCTAGAACCCATACTTTATTATGCTTTCACTCTGTGGAAATCTACCTTGCAAATAAAGTGCTGAGAGACACACAGAACAGTGTGTGTGTGTAATACACAGTATATCCAATTTGCATAAACTGTACAGGCATCTATAAAGCAGAATTCAGGGCAGCGGCAGGATATCAGTCAGAACCCAGGTTTCCACAAACACTTTCCTCATGACCTTAAAGTTGTCTCCCTGAAGGTGGTCAGCGAGAGTTGCGTAGCCAGAGCTGTGGATCTGTTCAGAAATTAAGAGCCGAGGTGGGACAGGAATAACATGAACTTGAGTGAGAGATCTCTGTTTCTGGAGGACTCAAAGAATGCACGTCCACAGCTCCATAGGAGAGAAACTACATTGTGAGTTCTTTTTAATTTTTTATTAACCCAAGAAATATTTGACATCTGAAACAAAAACTTACTTCTCTTTGCTGTTTAAATTTATATCAATTTTATCATTTAATCACTGTGTTCACTGAAGCAGCCCACTTGGACTCTAATAATGTAAACACAGCTCAGCATACTTGAATGTAAACTCTCCTAAGTGTAAGATAGGGATAAGACTTTATTGATCCCAAAGGAAATTTGTAGTGTCACAGTACTGTACATGGTGCACAAGAGAAGACATACAAAAATAAACAACAATTAATGGTGCAGGGATATATAAGTGGGTTACAGGGGTAAAACAAGGTTAGGTACACTGCTATGAACCTTAATATACTGCTCAAAAGAATAAAGGGGACACTTAAACAACACAATGTAACTCCAAGTCAATCACACTTCTGTGAAATCAACCTGTCCAGTTAGGAAACAACACTGATTGTGAATCAATCTCACCTGCTGTTGTGCAAATGGAGCAGACAATGGTAGAAATGAGAGGCAATTAGCAAGACAACCCCCATAAAAGAGTGTCTCTGCAGGTGGTGACCACAGACCATTTCTATGTCCTAATTCTCTCTGGCTGATGTTTTGGTCACTTTTGCATTTTGTCAGTGCTCTCACCCTTAGAGGAAGCATGAGGCGGTGTCTACAACCCACAGAAGTTGCTCAGGTAGTGCAGCTCATCCAGGATGGCATATCAATGCGAGCTGTGGAAAGAAGGTTTGCTGTGTCTGTCAGAACAGTGACCAGAGCACGGAGGAGATACCGGAAGGCAGGCCAGTACACCAGGAGACATGGAGGGGGCCATAGGAGAACAACAACCCAGCAGCAGGACCACTGCCTCCTCCTTTGTGCAAGGACAAACAGGAGCTCCAGCAGGCCACTAATATCCATGTTCCTGTGCAAACTGTCTCCATGAGGGTGGTATGAGGACCCAACATCCACAAGTGGAACCTGTGCTTACAGCCCAACACTGTGCAGTGCAATAGGCATTTGCCAGAGAACACCAAGATTGGCAGATTTGCCATTGGCACCTTTTGCTCTTCACGGATGAGAGCAGGTTCACACTGAGCATATGTGACAGATGTGACAGAGTCTGGAGATGCTGTGGAGAACGTTCTGCTGCCTGCAACATCCTCCAGCATCGACAGGTTTGGCAGTGGGTCAGTAATGGTGTGGGGAGGCATTTCTTTGGAGGGCCCCATAGCCCTCCATGTGCTAGCCTCATGAAATCCTCAGACACTTTGTGAGACCATATGCTGGTGCAGTGGGCCCTGGGTTTCTTCTGATGCATGACAATTCTAGGCCTCATGTGGCTGAAGTGTGTCAGTAGTTCCTGGATGATGAAGGCATTGATGCTATAGACTGGCCTGCATATTCCCCAGACCTTAATTCAGTCAAGCCCATCTGGGACATCATGTCTTGTTCCATCCCTCAATGTCACGTTGCACCACAGACTGTCCAGGATATCCCTCAGGAGAACATCTGCCGCCTCATCAGGAGTAATGCCCAGGCACTGTAGGGAGGTCATATAAGCATGCGGAGGCCACATACACTACTGTGCCTCATTTTAACTTGTCTTGATGAATTTCCACTGAAGCTGGATCAGCTTGTATTTAGATTTTCCACTTTTATTTTGAGTATGATTCCAAATCCAGACATCCATAGTATAATAATATTGGTTTACATGGATCATTATTATGTTATTTTGTTTTCAACTCATTCCACTATGCAATGAATAGATTTAACTGGAATATTGCATTCATTGAGATCTTGGATGTCTTATTTTAGTGTTTTAGTGTAGATATAGAACAGCAATGATGCTAATACAGTCCACTGTGGTGCCCCACACTACAAATGGAAGTGTGTTATGCCTCTAATAATGGGCTTCTGGTTCTAGGGTGGTACTAAGGTAACCGTAACTATTGTGCAGGAAGAAAAGAGGAGCCAGCAAAAGCTAGAGACCAATTTGCTCAGGGATTACAAACACATTACTTCAGATCACACAAAACAACACATTACAGGTAGATAAACCGTAGGAGGGTGGAACATGGACAGTACCAAATAAAGAAAATTAAAAAAAAGGATTATAATAAACACATAAGCTATGTCAATATACACTATAACTATATCCTATAAAGAAAATACAGGGGATGGTACCTGCCCTTTACCATGGTGTATCTATACAATAAGGAAACTACATGTTCACCATGTAAGTGCACACACATCTAGCTTGCTCTCACCTTCTTACAGATACAAACTGACAGGACTAGGACAAGGGTTCAAACACAACAACATCAATAACCCCAAAGCCAACAACCAAACTAAAATACACACACATGTATATAAAGTAGACGTAATTAAAACTAGTGTTAAAGCTTTCAAGGTGCATACAATAAAACACACAGGACCATACAACTAGACAGAGTCAGAACAGTGGCCAAAAAAAAGAAGTGAGCCAAAAAATGGCTGACTTTCTGGTGCAGCTTAAAACCATTAAGCCCCACCTTTTTAGGAGAAGTAAGCTGTAGTGGCTTGTTGGGATTGGCTGGAGCTGGATGGGTTACCAGGTCCATTAAGAGTGACAGTCCAGTCTACTTATGTGAATGAGAGAGAGAGAGAGAGAGAAAGAGAAAGAGAGAGTGAAGGGGGATGGGGAGCTCACTTTGAAACAGCCAGCAATGCTAAGGACAGTTGAGCAGAATGAAAGAGAAAGGAAGAAAGAAAAACAGAGAAAGAGAAAGAAAGTGAGATTAAGAGAAACGTTGTGATAGCGAGTGGTTGAGAGTGAGAAAGTGTGAGATGAGTATATATAAGAGAGAGGGACCGAGAGAGTATTTGTAGTTGAAGAGATGTGCAGATGATGCCACAGTTTCAGGTTGAGAATGGCAGTGAATTTTATAATTTTATTTCTAAATCAAATCAATTGCCTTAACCGAATGAATCACTTTTTATTTGAAGTCTGCTGTGGGTCTTGCTCTGGTCCTAGAACCTTAGAAACCTAGAACCCATACTTTATTATGCTTTCACTCTGGGGACAGAAAGAACCAGGAAAGAAAACAAGATAAAAAACACTGTGTTTCACACAGTGTCTGAAACACAGCCCTGCAGCCACACACAGTGGGGACAACAAGGCAGGTAGTCCGTCGTCCATAAGATGATGGATTCACCCTCCTGCATCTGTTGCAGTTTCTCCCCAAGTAACACAGGCTGTAGAGTGTTGAATGCACTGGATAAATCAAACATCATCCTCACAGTGCTGTCTGTTGTGTGCAGATGGAAGAACACCTTGACCAGCATGTAGATAACCACATCATCCACTCCAATGCCATTCCGGTATGCAAATTGCAGGGAATCCAGTGATCTGAAAAGGCTTTCCAGAGCCTTCATCAGGTGGGAGGTCAGGGAAACTGGACGGTAGTCATTCAGTGCCGCTGGATGCTTCTACTTGGGACCAGGAACCACATAAGGAGTTTTCCACCTGACTGGGACCCTCACTTGGCTGCAGTTCAGGTTAAAGATGTGCTAAAGGATTCCACATAGCTGCTTAGCACAATGTTTCAGGACCTTAGGTTCAATGCCATCCGGTCCAGCAGCTTTACACTGTTTAAGTTTCCTTAAGTCCTTCTTCTCCTGGTCAGCAGTGAATGTTGGTGCTCTGCTGTTTTGCTGGTCCTGGGTGGGGGGCGAGGGGAGGTATGTTCAAGTCAGATGATGTTTGGTGTGGAGGAGGTATGGGCTATGAACGGTGGTGGCTGTTGTCTTCCTGAGGTTTTAGGAGGGGAGACCACTGGAGACAGAGTAGACAGGAGGTTGTTGTGAAACCTTAGAAAAAACTGGTTTAACTCATTCGCCCATTCACGGCTGCCCTCTGATGTTATTCTAGAGCTGTGTGGATTGAAGCCAGTGATGACGTTCAGGCCTCTCCACACATCACATGCATTGTTCTGCTTCAATTTGTTCTCCAGTTTAGAGTCCTATACTCTTCCTTGGCCTCCTTTATCCTTATTCTGAGTTTTGCTTGTACTCTCTTTAGATCTTCTTTGTCCCCTAACATAAAGGCTCACTTCTTCTGGTTCAGGAGAGATTTAAGGCTGCTTGTGACCCAATGTTTGTTGATAGGGAAGCATTAGACGGTTTTAGAGGGTACAACAAAGTCCACACAGAAGTTACATGTGTAGTCGGTAACACATGTAATCTCATCAATATCTGATCATGTGGTTCACAAAGAACATCCTACTGTGTGACCGCAAAACATGCCTGCAGTGTTCCATTGCCTCAGGTGAGCATTTCCTCACTGTCCTGGTCGATGGTAGCTTTCTTTGGACCAAGGGCTTGTGTAGTGAGGAGTGCAAGGTTGTGGTCAGATCCATCCAGTGGAGGGAGAGCTGTGGGGTTGTATGCTCCTTTAGTATTAGCATACAACAAGGGTCCTGTTTTCTCTTTCACCTCACAAACTGGCTGAATGTGGGCAGACATGATGAAAGAGAAACAGGGTTAAAGTCTCCAGACACTGCAATAAATGTACTGGGACTCTGGTTCTGCACTCTAGCGATGGTAGTTTGGATGACTTTGCATGCTGTGTCTGCACTGGCAGAAGGTGGAATATACACTTTTGTGAATTATCTTGGCAAAGAGTACAGATGCATTCCCACCACACACAGTTCAATGTCCGGCTGACAGATCACTTCTTTCACTGTGATGTGACCAGGGTTACACCATCTGTTGTTCACAAACCCTCCTCCTTTCTTCTTACCGGTCTTAATGTAAACTCTGTCTGCCCTCACAGTAGTAATCCATTCAGGTTAACCGGAGTGTCCAGTAAGTTCTGATTCAGCCAGAACTTCGAGAAGCACAGAATGCTGAACTCACTGTACTCTCTCTGTGTTCTGATCAGAGCAGAAAATTTGTCTATTTTATTTGCAGGCATATTTCCGATAATGATAGAAGGGAGACACGGTTTGTATCCTGTCCTGCTGCTTGTTTCCCACTCTGCAACCTCAGTATAGCTGCCTCAGCTCTGTGGGAATCTCAGGCAGAGAGGTAGATAATGCTGGCATCTTCCACAGCGCGTTTCCGTGAGTAAACAATGCTATGAGGCACAGCGTGATCAAAGTCCAAAAACACTGTAAAAAGTAGTCATTCCGTCCCGAAAAGGGTCAAAACTTGAAGAAATCTTGTAGTAAATATAAATAAAGATGATAAATGGTCATGGTAAGAGAAATAATGACTAGAAACTAACAAAAAAGACATGAAAACACGGAGTGACTGGGACTGGCAGCTGCACAGAACCTAGTTCTAATTTTTTTGCCCTCTGAGAAGTGCTGGAGCGGCATTTGTGATCACAACCATCCAGCATCTGCCCTGTGTTTTACAGATTTGCTCATGACTTATTGCCATCAAATCTTCACAGCAGTGTTCCATCCTACATCTAATCCTAACTCTAAGCCCTAGGCATAAGCCTAACACAAAGTCTTATGTTTAGCCTAAAATCTATGCTCAGCCCTGACCCTATATTTCAGCTCCGGGAAGATGCAGGAGCAGGTGTCCACAAACATTGGTCATTTATTGTGTAGTCATACACACACACACACACACTATAGACACACAGGAAAAGTAGAGAAAAAAAACGAAGTGTGTATGTTTGAGAGAGAGAGAGAGAGAGAGAGAGAGAGAGAGAGAGAGAGAGAGAGAGAGAGAGATCTGGGGTTTGTTGAAGCTCTTTGGAGCCATCTGCTGCTTTGAGTTGTTAGTTATTCTTTATGTGATTAATCAATGGCTGAGAGATGTGTGTTTCTGTGTGTGTGTGTGTGTGTCGGAACCATTCATTCATTCATTCATTGTCTGTAACTGCTTATCAAGCTCAGGGTTTCAGGGGGTCTGGAGCCCACCAGGAATCACTGAGCAAGGTGGGAATACATATTAGAGGGGGTGCCAGTGTGTCAGAACCAGGTCTGGAGAAATTTAACATCTGTCATTAACACTCTGTAGCGTCTGAATACTCCCAGGTTATACACAGTAGAACTAACATAAGTCTAGTTAGCATTAATTTACAGTACAATTGAAATTACCCATCACTGAAATAGCATTAAGGGCGGCACGGTGGCGCAGCAGGTAGTGTCGCAGTCACACAGTTCCAGGGGCCTGGAGGTTGTGGGTTCGATTCACGCTCCAGGTGACTGTCTGTGAGGAGTTGGTGTGTTCTCCCCGTGGGTTTCCTCTCGGTGCTCCGGTTTCCACAGTCCAAAAACACACGTTGGATAGGTGGATTGGCGACTCAAAAGTGACCGTAGGTGCGAGTGTGTGAGTGAATGTGTGTTGCCCTGTGAAGGATTGGCGCCCCCTCAAGGGTGTATTCCTGCCTTGCGCCCAACGATTCCAGGTAGGCTCTGGACCCCCTGCGACCCTGAACTGGATAAGCGCTTACAGATAATGAATGAATGAAATAGCATTAGCCAACTATCACTTGCCGAATGCTGCACTTTGCCAAAAATGCTAAGCTAACTATCTGGCAAGAGGCTACTGTGGTTTCACTGTCTGTGTGTTTGTAACGTGGTCCTCCCTTTCCCTCACCACAAACACAGTGCAAACTAATATGAACATTCATTCATACATTATCTGTAACCAGTTATCCAGTTCAGGCAACACACACACTCATTCACTCACACCTACAGACACTTTTGAGTAACCAATCCACCTACCAACATGTGTTTTTGGACTGTGGGAGGAAACCCCTGCGGACACGGGGAGAACACACCAAACTCCTCACAGACAGTCACTTGGAGCAGGAATCAAACCCACAACCTCCAGGTCCCTGGAGCTGTGTTATTGAAACCACCTGCCTAATGAACATTCATTCATTCATTATCTGTAACCACTTATCCAATTCAGGGTCACAGTGGGTCCAGAGCCTACCTGGAATCATTGGGCACAAGGCAGGAATACACCCTGGAGGAGGCACCAGTCCTTCACAGGGCAACACACACACTCACACATTCACACACTTTGGAGTCACCAATCCACCTACCAGCGTGTGTTTTTGGACCGTGGAAAGAAACCAGAGTACCCGGAGGAAACCCACACAGAAGACACAGTCACCCAGAGCGGGAATCGAACCCATAACCTCCAGGTCCCTGGAGCTGTGTGACTGCGACACTACCTGCTGCGCCACCGTGCCGCCTAACATGACCATCTGTTTGTTAATTTAACAGATCTGGGCATTTAGCATTCATCTCCAAGCATTTTGTCAGTGGTTTTGTTAGAAACAGTTTGAAAAGAAACTACAGAGATTATCACAAAACCTGTGCCCCACTCCTTCCCACACTCCCAGAAAGGGGCAATGTGTGGCCTTGTGGGAGACCTAGCTTAGCTAATATGGGGAATGGGTGATGACTATTATGCAGACATAAATACATAAATAAGAAATAAATAATCAGTTTAGTCATTTGCCAGGCTAATTAGCCTAATAATTGTTACAACTCTAATTAAACATAATTAAAACCAGAAATATTAATGAAGTGATACTTCAGTTTATGAACTGTGCTGTGGATCAAAATCTGATTAAATGCAAATCAATTTAATTTTGAGAGCTGCACTTCATTAAAAGGATAATAATAAAAATAGATATACATAAAACAGTACGTTTACTTTCATTAAAAGTCAGGGAGACAAAACAGAAACAAACAAATGATCAAAGATACGAGAGAAAATAGAACAGCGAGAGAGAAAGAGAGAACAGAGTGAAACAAAAAGGGAAACAGGACATTAGCCTGTATGTCAGAACCCCGGTGTCTGACAAAATGATCCCTACTGTGACATTTCTTATCTACAAATGAAATAAGAGCAGCCACTTGAGCCTGAGGCTCTGAAGGGAACATAATAATCTTTAATGCTCTCAGATGGACAAGGGGACAGTTTGGTTGTGCTAGCATTGCTAACACCCCTCAGAACTTTCTGAGCTTAATTGAAAGATTTTTTATCATTTCTGCACAAAGTTCTTCTTAAACTTAAACTCCTGAATGCTAGAATTACGTCATCATTGACTGATCTGGGAAGATAATCCTGCTTGAGTCACAAATTTCCCTAAGGGGATCAATAAAGATGTTTCTTCTTATGTCATAAGGCACTGAGATGCAAGACAAACCCTTTTGTGCTATGACATAAATGTAGACTAATTTTAACATAGCACAGGGGACATGAAAATAAGGCTATAATTTGCATTTAATTGATTTATATATTGCACCTGACTGGCTATGAACTTGTAAGATTGAAGTATGAATATCTTTTCCTCAGTAGAGCTGGCAAAATCATGAGACATTTGAACCAGCAAGAAGAACCCTTTGGTGCCATTACAACAATTGAGACAAATTTTAACATAGCACAGGGAACATTAACATAAGGTTATTGAATGTAAAAGAAAAGCAACATGTGACTGATGTTAAAATGCATTTAAAAACAGGATTTTGGAGCAGAAAAGGGCAAATACGTACTGTTTGATCACATGTAATGCACAATAGTAAAAATGTACCACATGAGCAAACTATATTGTAAAATGGCCACAAGATGGCAACGTATCATCATTTTCATTTTTGTTGCCGAGTTTTAGGACCTCAGTAGGTGAGTGTTAATGCAGAACCCTCAGTTTGACTCTAGAATATCTGGAGTATTTTAACTTAACCCTGTATTCACACTGACGTAAAACTAAGTTTACCTCTTTTGTGTGTGTTCATGGCCATTTGCTTTGCCATGGGTGGGTGTGTACACAGTGCAGTTTCTGGCAAGAAAATCAGGAACAGGAACACACTCTTGATGGGATGCCAGTCAGATACGTCTATTGTGTAGGTGGCCTGAGCCACATACTTGGATTTGGTGACCATTAGACTGCACCGGAGTACAGTGGAGTGCAGGTAGGGTGCTCCTGAGTACAAAGTGCAGGTAGGGTGCCCCAAAATACAGTAAAGTGCAGGTGGAATGAAAATGTGTATAAACGTTATCATATTTTATAATTTGTAATTAAGGTGGCACGCTGGCACAGCAGGAAGTCATTACAGGGACCTGGAGGTTGTGGGTTCAAGTCCCACTGTCTGTAAGGAGTTTGGTGTGTTCTCCCTGTGTCCACGGATTTCTTCTGGGTGCTCTAGTTCCAAACTCACATGTTGGTAGGTTGATTGGCAACTCAAAAGTGTCACCCCATCCAGGGTGTGTTCCTGCCTTGTGCTCAATGATTCTGGGTAGGCTCCGGAGCTACTGTGACCCTGAACTGGATAAGCAGTTTCATACAATGAATGAATATTGTGCATGGTTGTATGAATTTGTTTGCATGTCTTGTAAAATGTTTTATGGTTCAATATTTTGTTTGTCATACACCTTCATATTCTGCTTTTAATTTCACAGGGTCCTCAACCACACTGGCACCTGATGTTTGGAGTCATGGATGAGGAGATCAGAGATCAGCTCTAAAACTCTACAACTCTACAGGCCCTTCAGCTTGTACGTTTTCACCAGCACCTGGTATGGTTTTCTTTGGCCCACTTCATTCATGACTGCACTGCGGAAGCATTTCTATTCTTTTTGACACACATTGTGTTCTTGTTTCCCAGAGGTACATGTTGGTAATGTTCTTTTCTCTGTTTTTTCTTCAGCCAAACTATGAAGAGGGAGGTGGAGAAGAGGAAGGTGACTGTGTCTGGAGGCTAAGCTGAAACAAAAAGGCTGAACCACGATGGTACATCTGCTCTCTCCACAATGGGTGGATTTTCTTCTGGGTCCAAGCCTTGTAATACCAGCAGACATTCGTTTCTGTGCATAGTTTTAACTTTTAAGATGTTTAACTGAAAATATAAGATTTGAACGTTGTGTGTTTGACAGCTTCTCCTATTGTAAAAGTGGATGAGAAATCTCCAAACACGCAGACTGTAAAGAAAGGAGCTGAGGATCATCATGAGCGTTCTAAGAGTCCTCATACTGAGTGAGTATTATCAGCTATAGTGCTGTTGAAATATCAGCCTTGAGAGACCACAACACTTCTGGCATGTGTGTAATAAAACACTTCATATAATTTAGGGGTTTTGACCATCTTAGCCCTTTTATACAGTTTTATATTGTTCTAAAATGCATTGAATTTTTTAAATGTTTTACTTAAAACGGTTGTCCTGCCATCTTAACTAGGCTCAGCAAGGATAGTAATATGAGCAACAGAAGCATTAGTCATTCTCGTTCCAGGACCTGCTCACCATCAAGGTCACACTCTCCTAGATAACAGTGAATATAGCACAGAGTTTTCTCACTCTGAGTATTTATTCAAGGAAATCCTATAGTACTAAACATCTGATAATATTTTATAGGAATGATGAAAGTATTTAAACTTAACAAACAGGTTGGATCTTCTATTTTAAAATATAATTGTGCAGTGAATTTTATGAGAGATCTGAGATCCCACTTGTCATGCCTTTGTAGGTGCACTTCAGCTTTCCACATTTACCTGCTGAAGTTAGTTGTACAGGGGATACTGAAGATAAGCCCCAACTCCAATGTACAACATATATCACAAAAAAAGGACCAAATTAAGGAATACTTGTATAAACCTTCCAATTTTAAGCCACATGCATAACTGAAAATGATAATAATCTGTGGGATACAGACTTTCTAAAATTGCTATCAATTCAAAGCTATCTTTAAAGACCCCAAATGCAATGAGGTGAATATCTGTACAAGGAATCTGGATGATGGTGTGTGACTTTAATTGCAGGATCATGGGAAGAATTTGCATATCATCATCTGGTTGGTGCTCACGATAATATATTCATCTCCCTCAAACACTAGAGTATGAACCCTAGCCCTATCCCTAATTTCTTCTACAATGCAGCTACGTCTCCTATCTTCGCACTATGTCTATTTGGTCTTCCTATGTTTCCTAAAGTCTCCTATTATCCCTCTACATTGTCTCCTATTATACCACTATGTCTGGTAGTTCTTCCTTCCTGCATGTCCTAATAACTCCTTTTATGTCCCATATGTCCTCGCTTTTTTTTAATGTTGCCTCCCATTATGTCTGCTTGGTCTTCTTATATACCCTAAAGATTCCATATGTCTCATGTTATTCCTCTAAATCTCCTATATTCCCACTGTGTCTGCTAGGTTTTCCAACATGTTCTAAATACTCTCTATTCTTCATATGTCCTCACTTCTTATTGTATGATGTCTGTACATCTCGTATATTCTCACATTGTCTGCTAGGTCTTCCTACATGTCTAAAAGTCTGTACATCTACATCTCCTATTTTCCCACTGTTTCTGTTAGTATTTCCTAAATGTCCTAACATCTCCCTATGTCTCATATGTACTCACTACTCCTTCTATGTTGCCTCGATTATTTCTATCTTCCCAATAGGTATTCTAGGCCTTCCTGCATGTCCTAAAGACTCTCTATGTCTCCTATCTTTCCATTATATCTGTTGGGACTTCCTAAATGTCCTAAAAAATTTCTTTGTCTCATATGTCCTCAATACTTCATCCATCTACATCTCCTATCTTCCCACTATATCTGCTAGGTCTTCATACATGTCCTAAAGTCTCCCTATGTCTCATATATCCTCACTACATTTTTTATGTTGCCTCTAAATCTCCTAACTGCACACTATGTCTGCTAGTTCTTCCTACATGTCCTAAAGAACCCCTAAGTCTCCTATTATGTCTCTACCTTTTAAATCCTCTCACTATGTCTGCTAGGTCTTCCTACATATCCTAGAGACTTTCTATGTCTCCACTTATCCCTCTATGTCTCCTATTTTCCCACTATGTTTCTAGGTTTTCCAACAGTTCCTAAATACTGCCTATGTCTCTTATGTCCTCACTGCTTCTATAATGCCTCTAAGTCTCATATATTCCCACTATGTCTGTTAGGTCTTTGTACATGTCCTGAAGAATGCATGTGTCTCCCTTCATCCATCTACATTGCCTGTCTTCCTAGTATGGCTGCTGTGTTTTCCAACAATACCAAAAGACTACTTTTGTTTCATATTTCCTCACTACTTCTTTTATGATACATCTATGTGTCATATCTTCTCACTGTGTCTGCTAGGTCTCCCTACATGTCCTACAGACTGCCTATGTCTCATATGTCCACACTACTCCTTCTATGTTTCCTCTACAGCTCATGTTTCATCTATCTACATCTCCTATCTTCCCACTATGTCTGTTAGGATTTCCTTCATGTCCTAAAGACTCAGTATATCTCCTATCATCCCACTACTTCTTCAGTCTTCTCATTCCAAGCTCTTCCTACATGTCCCAAATTCATCCTATAGCAATATTCAAGAAAAAAAACATGACTGATAGGGCGTGTTTGCTCACACGTCCTTTTTGAAAAGAGCACACAATCATACAGAAAACAAGCCACAGGTCAGTGCAAGAAATCTGGTGGATGGTATATGAACTAAAACATAGGGATGCTAAGAAATAATTAGCATATCCCCATCTGTCCTCAAACACAACAGAAAATTCACCATTAACATGATTTTTATGAAGTTAGATATCAGGCCTGTATGGCCTCTGTTCAGATCAGAAACAAAACGGCTGGTCTTAGACCTCTAACAAATTTTGCTGAGCTATCTGATTCTAAACATATGGCACCTGTCTGCTATCAGTTTGCAACCAATTGGGGTTCCAATGTTGCAACCCGCTGGTTTGTTCCTGAAAAATGTTCTAATGTGATGCTATGGAATAGATAAGATAAGGAAGCTATCTGCTTGAATGGAGCTCCAGCCCAAACGACCTGGCAGGGCTAATCAATAATGTAATTTCTGTGGGTCATTTCATTGAGTGCAACTTTTGTTTGCATGCACTTACCTGACATTAACCACTTGCCCCAAACTGATAGGGGCTTACTCCCACCTCCTCCTTTTTTTGAACAGGGCCTACAGTCATACAAATAAAACCCACAGATCAGTACAATGATTCTGGTGGATGGTGTATGCAACTTTGAGGAGTTTCAAAGTGTTTTGGTAGTGCAGTGATAAGGAGCTGCTTCATTATATTGAAGGTTGATGGTTCACACCTGGCACAATACAAATTGCTCATGAGTACACTAGTATTTTTCCTTTGGGAAAAAAGGGTAAAAAAACAAACTAATGAAATAAAATGAAATAAAAACATTACAAAATAAACATAACAACAGCTCTGAGCTTGGGTCTATAACCCAAGCCATAGATTAGTATAAGGATGTATATTAGTTTAGATTAGTATAAGGATCCACCAAATCTGGTGGATGGTGTATTAACTAAAATACAGGGATGCTGGGAAATAATTTTCATATCCACTTCTGGCCTCAAAAGACACCCCCACAAGGGAAAAAAAAGAAGAATCCTTTGAAGGGTTTCAGAGCAGTTCTGATAGTGCAGTGGTAAGAAACTACTCTGTCATACTAAATGTTGCTGGATCAAACCCAGCTCAGTACGTCTTGCTCATGAGCACACTGTTATTTTGATGTTCCTTTTGAAAAAGAACAATAAAACAACTAATTAAACTAATTAAACAAAATGTACTAAAACATTACAAAATAAACATAACAACAGCTCTGAGCTTGGGTCCACAACCCAAGCCACAGATCAATACAAGTAATCTGGTGGATGGTGTATTAACAAAAACACCGGGATGCTGGGAAATAATTAGCATATCCACATCTGGCCTCAAACACAACAAAGTATTCACCATCAGGGTGATTATTATAAAGTGAAATATCAGGCCTGTCAAATGTTGCTGGTCCTAACTCTGCTCAATACAACTTGCACATAAGCACACTAGTATTTTGATGTTCGAAAAGAAATTAAATGAAATGAAACCTTTATTGTCATTTTACTTATACAACAAAATTGGGTTACAGCCCCCCTCCCCTTGGTGCAATTAAGAGAGAAAGGGGAGTTAAAACAAGAAAGAGTTAAAAGAACATTATTTAAGGAAGCAGTAAACAGATTTAAGAGCATAACATAATGATTGACTATGAGTTATCCTATGTACACAATCCACAACTGTAGCACCGCTTATTGCACAATGTAACTTTTAGCAGAATCAGTTATTGCACTGAACCCGTTTACACAAAACCAGAACTGTTTATACCTGAAATATTTGAGGCAACTCCTGAGGCAACGAATGCTGTAGAGGTCTTCCAGGGAGGGGAAAGAGTGTCCAATGATCTTCTGTACCGTGTTGATGACCTTCTGTAAGGTCTTTTTATGCGCTGTGATACAGCTGGAGAACCACGCAGAGATGCAGTTATCAGAACGCTCTCCACGGAGCAGCGGTAGAAGACAGTCAGCAATTTCTTATCCAGATTCAGCCTCTTAAGGAATCTCAGGAAATAAAGACGTTGCTGGACCTTCTTCACCACCGCTGAAGTGTTAGAAGCACATTGGAGATCTGCGTCCATTTACACCCCCAGGAAATTGAAGCTGGACACCCTCTCCACAGCCTGTCCATTGATGCAGATTGATTGCAGGTTGGACTTCTTCCTTCTGAAGTCTAAAATCAGTTCTTTGGTCTTGGAGGTGTTAATGACCAGGTTGTTCCCTGAGCACCTCTCCACTAGCCTTTGAACCTCTCCCCTGTATGCCATTTCATCACCCTCAGAGATCAGTCCGACCAGAGTAGTGTCGTCAGCGAACTTGATTGTGACATTGTCTGATTGGCTGCTGATGCAGTCATACGTGTACAGTGTATAGAGGAGTGGGCTCAGCACACAACCCTGTGGAGATCCAGTGTTGATGTTGAGGGCTGTGGAGAGATGTGAGCCAACTCTAACTCTCTGTACATGGTCTGTGAGGAAGTTCCTTAGCCAACTGTATATAGTGTATGGAAGACCAATGCCCATTAGCTTAACAGTCAGTCTGTCTGAAGTATGGTGTTGAATGCAGAGCCGAAGTCAACAAAGAGCAGCCTGGCCCCTGCATTTCCAGGTGGGAAATGGTGGCATGGAGCACTGTTGCTATGGCATCTTCTGTTGACCTGTCCGCTCTGTATGCAAATTGAAATGGGTCGAGGGTTGCTGGGAGGCAGACTGGTCTGGTGTAATTTAGGCTGCCGATGCTGGTCTTTTTCGGTATCGGCACAATTGTGGCTGACTTCAGTCATGGTGGGATGAAGGACTGGAATAGAGAAGCATTGAAGATCTTAGTGAAGTCTACAGCCAGCTGGTCTGCAAATTCTCTGAGGACCCATCCAGTAACTCCATCTGGTCCAGCAGCCTTCCTGGGATTTACCTCCTTCAGTGTGCTCCTCACCTCATGTTCTTTCACCGTGAAGCTGTAGCCATTGCAGTTGGATGGTGGAACTGCTGCTGTTCCTGATCTATCCACTTCAAAACGTGCAAAGAAGTGATTAAGCCTCTCTGCCAGAATTGGGTCATCATCATCTGCCTTTGTGATGTTACTGGGCTTGTAGTGAATGAGATGCTGGACACCCTCATTGCTTTGTGTTGTTGGTGCTGAAATGATTGGGCCACAAGATAATATATTCATCTAAAGCTAGCTTGAAACTGGCCAAATGCAGGAAGGTGTTTATCAGTACCAAGAACATAGAGAATGGTGTAAAAAGTGAAATGCATGAATGCTGAGAAATCATTTGCATATCCACATATGACTGGGCCACAAGATAATATATTCATCTTTTTTTACCCTCACTGTGATTACTATGAGATAGAGATGAGGTCTATCAAGCTGTGCCTAGGATCAGAATGGCTGATGGTAGAAGCATGGCAAGGCTGTTGAGTGCTCTGGTTTCACCCTTGTCTGCCATCAGTTCACAACCCGTCGGTGTTTCTGAAAATATTCCAAGGGGCATGTCATGGAATCTATAAGGAAGCTATCCACTGTATTGGAGCTCCAGCCAAAACTGTCTGGGAGGTGATGCATTGCACTGGATCTACCTTCCTGGGTTTTGGTTCAGTCATCTGGCAATGTGTGGCTGGGGCAGGGTTTCCAATTCTCTGGGCTCTGTGAGGTAATGCTTTGAGACCTTAGTGTCTGGTTTCCTGTCTTTGGTCCCTACCAGAGCAGGCCCCTCATGCTAAGCTACCTGGGACACATAATGCTGTTAACAGGGGCTTGGGCAAGGTGTCCAGGGAATTTCAGGAGACTGGGAGGCAGCAATCTGTTCGAGGCTGGCCCTGTTTTTTGAAGCTCTGGACACCAGTCCTTGTTCTACTCTTTTCAGAGGGAGGAGAGGACTTGGATAGGCCCCAAGATGAGACCATTTCTCAGTCCCTGTCTGGATGACTTGGGTAACCTAGTGGTGTTAACAAAGAGTCATTTGGTCAGGGGGTAAGTATCCAGCCCCCCTGGGTCCACTAGGACAGCATGCAGGGACGGTGGTCTGGGGCAAACTGACCTTAAATGGGTGCCCAGTCTTCTATTGGTGAATAGCACTAAGATGCACAACAGCACATAAGACCTTCAAAACACCAGCTGTGTAGGACCCTTGGGCCTTCACCTGACTTCAATGCTGTGTAGGAACCTTATTCCTTTAACTTATATATGCCTTCACTTGACTTCAGCTGGGTAGGACCCTTAGCCCATAGATTCCCTTCAGCTATGGTGGACCCTTAGGCCTTAAATTCACTAACCCTTCCCCTCAGGCCTTCACCCTCTCCTCAGCTAAACACTTCCCCTTGGGCCTTCACCCTCCCCTCAGCTAAACACTTTCCCTTGGGCCTTCACCCTTCCCCTTAGGCCTTCAGCTCACTAGCCCTTCACCTTAGGCCTACACCCTCCCTTCAGCTAACCCTTCCCCCTTCCTCTTAGCCTTGAGCTCACTAGCCCTTCACCCTCCCCTCAGCTAGCCCTTCACCCTCCCCTCAGCTAGCCCTTCACCCTTAGGCCTACACCCTCCCCTCAGCTAACCCTTCCCCCTTCCTCTTAGCCTTGAGCTCACTAGCCCTTCACCCTCCCCTCAGCTAGCCCTTCACCCTTAGGCCTACACCCTCCCCTCAGCTAGCACTTCCCCTTAGGCCTTCAGCTCACTAGCCTTTTGCCCTGCCCCTTAGGCCCTCCACTCACTAGCCCCTAGGCCCTCAGCTCACTAGCCCCTAAGCCTACTCCCTTCCACTTAGGCCTTCAGGTCACTAGCTCTTCACCCTTCCCATTAGGCCCTCAGCTCACTAGCCCTTTGCCCTCCCCCTTAGGCCCTCAGCTCACTAGCCCTTTGCCCTCCCACTAAGGCCTACGCCCTTTCCCTCAGCTCACCCTTCCCCTTAGGCCTATACCTTTGCCCTCAGCTCACCCTTCCCCTTAGGCCTTCAGGTCACTAGCCCTTTGCCATCCCCCTTAGACCTTCAGGTCACTAGTCCTTTGTTATCCCCCGTAGGTCTTTAGGTCACTAGCCCTTTGCCATTCCTCTTAGGCCTTCAGGTCACTAGCTCATTGCCCTTCGCCCTTCCCCCTTCCCCATAGGCCCTCTGCTCACCAGCTCTTTGCCCATCCCCGTAGGCCCTCAGCTCACTAGCACTTTGCCCTCCCCCTTAGGGCATAATTCACCCCATTAGTATTATTAGCAGTCAAATTTATACACTGTATGAGTATCTGCATTATTGAATAGATATGAAGTTGCTTATGTGTTTGAAGAAATCAGTGGACTGACACTGGTGGGACTCAAAGCCACAAGCTTTGAACGGCATCGCACCTACATCTACAAGTCCAATGCGCTATCCATTGTGCCACAGAGCCTGTAGGCTCACTGCTGTCGCTGGACACTTTTTTATTGATGATATATCAATACCACTGTCTAAAAACATGGAAGCAATTTTGCAAAGGCACTGGTGGGACTCGAACCCAGGATCTCCTGTTTACTAGGCAGGCACTTTAACAACTAATCCACAGCACCTTCGCTCCTCAAGTGTGGTGGGAGTGACATCCACAGATACTTGAATGATCCGTTTGAACCGGAGACCTCTCGTACCCGATGCAAGACTCACACACCTAAACCAGTAAATCTAAGAGCTTCAGCAGATAACACGTCATACACCGTAATGATTTGAGGCCAGACACATTTTTACCCTGTTTACAGGTAATGCTCTGTGTGTAAGACCTCAAGCAAGATTGCTCAAGTACAATCTGCCTATCCCTTCACTTTAAAAAGCCTTGTATTCATTCAGTAGCATAATTCACTCCATTAGTATTGTTAGCAGTCCAATTTAAACACTGTATGGGTATCCGCGTTATTGAATAGATATGACATTGCTTATGTGTTTGAAGAAATCAGTGGACTGCCACTGGTGGGACTGGTGGGAAATCACAAGCTTTGAATGGCATCGCACCTACATCTAGAAGTCCAATATGCTAGCCACTGCACCACAGAGCCTGCAGGCTAACTGTTGTGGCTGGACACTTTTTTATTGATGATATATCAATGCCACTGTCTAAAAACATGGAAGCAATTTTGTGAAGGGTCTGCTGGGATTCGAATCAAGAACCTCCTCTTTACTAGACAGGCACTTTAGCCAACTAAGCCACAGCACCTTCCTGGAAGCGTCTTAGGTGCTCACATGTGGTGGGAGTGAAATCCACATGTACTTGACTGATCCTTTTTAACCGAAAGCTTCTCGCACCTGAAGCAAGACTGACACCCCTAGACCAGCAAGCCTAAGAACTTCTGCCGATAACACATCAAACTAAAAGACTGTATGAGTATCTGCGTTATTGAATAGATATGAAGGTGCTCATGTTTTTGAAGAAAACAACCAAGCAACTCAGGTGGGACTCGAACCCACAACCTTTGAATAGCTTCACACCTATGTCTAGAAGTCCAATGCGCTATCCATTGCGCCAAAGAGCCTGCAGAGCTACAGTGGCACTGCAGCACAGCAAGTGGACACTTTTTTGTTGATGATATATTAATTCCACTGTCATTGATTAAAAACACCAATGCACTATTGCAAAGGTTCTGCTGGGGTTCGAACCCAGGATCTCCTGTTTACTAGACAGGTACTTTAACCAACTAATCCACAGCTACTTTGGTCCTCAAGCGTGGTGGGAGTGAAATCCACAGATACTTGAATGATCCGTTTGAACCGGAGACCTCTCGCACCCGATGCAAGACTCACACACCTAAACCAGTAAACCTAAGAGCTTCAGCAGATAACACGTCATACACTGCAATGATTTGAGGCCAGACACATTTTTACCATGTTTACAGATAATGCTCTGTGTGTAAGACCTCAAGCAATCTGCCTATCCCTTCACATAAAAAAAAACTTGTATTCATTCAGTAGCATAATTCACTCCATTAGTATGGTTAAGAGTCAAATTTAAACACTGTATGAGTATCCGCGCTATTGAATAGATATGAAGTTGCTTATGTGTTTGAAGAAATCAGCGGACTCACACTGGTGGGACTCGAAACCACAAGCTTTGAACGGCATCGCACCTACATCTAGGAGTCCAATGGGCTATCCACATATCCAACGGCAGTTGACCGTAATACCAATATTTTTAAAGGCTTAATTCTGCCCATGCGCGAGTCGAGGGTGCCGGATAACCCCCAAGGCGTTGGCCGGTGTATCGCTGGTCTAATGTGGGATCTCCCAGCTTTTTGCCCTTATGGGTGGGAATTGGGAGTGCACCACCGGGCCCCGCTGGAAACAGCAAGGCAAAAGAGCGCATTAGAGGTTTTTACACTGATCGGTCTTCCCTTACAGCGTCTGGAAGTTCGCAGGGCTGGCCAAAGATCGATCAGCCCTTCGTCTTCTTAAATGCAGACTTCCATAGGCTCTGGGGGCGATCCATAAACCGACGCCGACCTTCTCGTGCTTTGAGGGGGCCAGGATTCTCTTCCATTCTCTTCCCTTTAACGGACATCCTTTACGCCCGTTCGAGTTGCGGCATACCCAGAGCACCAGGGACAGGCTTCTAATCCGAATACCGTGTTTAGAACAATCCTCCCCGCCTTGTGCTCCAGCCTCCATGGCTTGGGGATCACCCCATAATAGGGGGTCCGCTTGTCCAGAATTGTTCTGAGGGAGACTTAGTCGATCGGTCGGTATATATCCACCCGAGGGGTCCGTTAAACATCCGCGTCAGTGGTGCCTTAGGCCGGGATCCGTTTGAAGGACCTGGTCCCTAGCCTGCACCGTCTGGGTGAGAATCACACGTTTTCCAAGTTGCCAAACAATTGCAGACCCCCCCACACCGGGGGCTTGCATTCGAACTCCTTCATGGTGCGTGGCTCTTCCTCCGTCTGGGGCTTGAGTTCACCACCACCAACTCTCTCTCTTTCCCCAAGCCAGGTTTGAGATCCAGGGAATCGGCCTGGTTGATCCTGCCAGTATCATATGCTTGTCTCAAAGATTAAGCCATGCAAGTCTAAGTACGCACAGTGGTACAGTGAAACTGCGAATGGCTCATTAAATCAGTTATGGTTCCTTTGATCGCTCCACACGTTACTTGGTATAACTGTGGCAATTCCAGAGCTAATACATGCAAACGAAGTGTTGGAAGGGCTGTGGGGTCGGTGACTGGTTCTCCTTCCCCTGGCCCCGGATACGTGCATTTATTAGAACCGAAAAAACCCTCCCAACTCTGGTCGGGTCCACTTTGGTGACTGTAGATAACCTTTGGCCGATCGCTGAGCCCTTTGGGGTTCGAGTATCTGCCCTATTA
The DNA here is from genome assembly GCF_029633855.1 of Hoplias malabaricus. Taxonomy (NCBI): domain Eukaryota; kingdom Metazoa; phylum Chordata; class Actinopteri; order Characiformes; family Erythrinidae; genus Hoplias; species Hoplias malabaricus. The sequence goes on from NC_089800.1 coordinate 54,974,739, forward strand.
ACTTTCGACGGTAGTACACGGTACTACAGTGGTGACCACGGGTAACAGGGAATCTGGGTTCGATTCTGGAGAGGGAGCCTGAGAAATGTCTACCACATCCAAGGAAGGCAGCAGGTGTGCAAATTACCCATTCCTGACACGGGGAGGTAGTGACGAAAAATAGCGGTGCGAGGCCCTGTTTAAGGTTTGGCAACCGAAAAGAACTCAATCTACATCCGTGGGTGAGGACCCATTGGAGGGCAAGTCTGGTGCCAGCAGCCGTGGTAATTCCAGCTCCAATAGCGATGTTGCTGCAGTTAAAAAGCTCGTAGTTGGATTTGGGGATGGGTCCTGGCTATCGGGCCTCTGCCCGTCCGGGTGGGTGGGAAGCTCCCTCGGGGGTGACCCCCGGTCTCTGGGTGGAGGTCGCGGGACCCTGTCCCTACTATCCGGTGTCCTCCGCTCCCTTCCCCGCGGAGAGGCCCTTTGCTGGGTCATTTGTTGCGGTGAATCAGGGGGGTGGAGGGTCTGGTGCGTTTACTTTGAACAAAACAGAGTGCTCAAGACAGGCCAACACGTGTCATGACTGAACTGAGCTAGGAACAATGGAATAGGGCCCTCTGGGGGCTTCGGAGCTCCCTAAGGGATGGGCCGGGTGTGATGCCCGACCCCAGTTCCCGAGTGGGGTTCTGGCCGCTCTCTGGTCCTATTTCGTGGGTTTGGAGGACCAAGGGTCATGATTAAGAGGGACGGCCGGGGGCATTCGTACCGCACCGAGAGAGGTGAAATTCGTAGACCGTTGTGGGACGGACAAAAGCGAAGGCATTTGCCAAGAATGTTTTCATTAATCAAGAACGAAAGTCGGAGGATCGCGATCCGGTGGCGTTGAGTTAATGACTATGACCCGCCGGGCAGCGTCCGGGAAACCACGAGTCTTTGGGCTCTGGGGGGAGTATGGTTGCAAAGCTAAAACTTAAAAGAACTGATGGAAGGGCACCACCAGGAGTGGAGCTTGCGGCTTAATTTGACTCAACACGGGGAACCTAACCCAGCCCGGACACGGTAAGGATTGACAGATTGATCTTTCTCGATTCTGTGGGTGGTGCATGGCCGTTGGTAGTTCGTGGAGCAATTCATCTGGTCAATTCCGGTAAAACACGAGATCCCAAGCCTTAAGTAGTTACACGGCCCTCTCTGGTGCTTTCCGAGGGTCATGTTGCGGGGGTCCCTCGGGGTTGGTGGGGTTCAGCTGCCCGGATCAGTCGAGGGGGGGTTATTCGGCTGACGGGGGTTCAGTTCTGCGGCGCGTGGGTTACTTTGGCCTCTCCCCGTCGCGTTCGATTCCCTTCCTGAAGCTGTTTAACCCCCCCTTCCACTCTCCAGGTCAGTTGGTCTCGCCTTCCTCGGTCCCTCTCGCTATCATGGGCCTGCAGGTGGGTCGCCGGGGAGTCAGCGGTCGGTGGCTAAACTTCTTAGAGTGATTTGTGGCAAAGAAGCCACTTGAGAAATGGAGCAATAACAGGTCTGTGATGCCCTTAGACGTCCAGGGTCGCGCGTGAGCTACAATGGCTGGATCAACATGTGCATATACCCTATGCCGAGAGGCGTGGGTAATCCTATGAACACCTTCCCTGTTGGGGATAGGGGATTGCAACTATTCCCCTTGAACAAGGAATTCCAAGTAGGCGTGGGACATCAGCCCGTGTCGATTAAGTCCCTGCCCTTTGTACACACCGCCCGTCGCTACTACCGATCGGATGGCTCGGTGAGGTCCTTAGACCGTCCCCGAGGTGGCTCTGCGTCGGGGCCGCCTCTGGTAGATGGGAAGTCGATCGAACCTGGACATCTAGAGCTAGTAAAATAATTAACAGTGAGAAGAGCCCGCAGAAGCAGTTAAAAAGTAACTTACCTCTTTGTTTATGTATCAGCTCCTACGTAGGAATCACTTTACATCTGCAGCTCAGACACACTGCTGGATAAGATGCAAATTAAATAACATTAAGACTACATCGTTAAGAAGAGAAACCAATCGCTGTAATTTTCTAACATATATAACTCACTAATTAGTTCTAAGATTCAGCCTCTGAACCAGCGAAGGTACACACTATCACATGTTCTCGAGCTGAATAGACAACAGTCTACGGGTGGCCTATTCCTCTTAGTTTAATGTTTTACCATGAACTTCCGTAAAGAGTGTAAAATGTACAACAAAAACCCTGACTTCTTCAGGTAGTTTGCTGAACTCACTGTTGAATCCATGGTTACTGTTGTGGTTGACAGCTCATTGGCCGTCGCTGTGGGTGGGTCGAAGGAAAGTATTTAAGGGTGGGCGTGAAAAATGTGATGGGCTTTTTGTAGTGGCCAAAACAGCTGTCAGTCACAGTAGTAGCATCATTTTGAATCCTGTTTTTAAAAGTTGTCCTCTGATACGAAGATAGATTCATATGTGGCTTTAAATTGGAAAGTGTAACTTTGACCAGTGCATAATTTATTTAAAATTGCTAGCATTGTAGGAAGATCTTGCAGACATAGAGGGAAGATAAGAGATATAGGGACAACAGAGGGGAGGACAGGAGTACCTTGCATACATAGTGGGAAGTTTAGAGACACTGAGGGGCAATAGGAGGCATAGGGAGCCTTTTGGACATGTAGGAAGGCCTAGCAGACATAGTGGGAGGATAGGAGGTTTAGAGGCAAAATAAAAAGTAGTGAGGACATATGAGACATAGGGACTTTTTGGGAAGTGTAGAAAGACCTACCAGACATTGTGGGAAGATATGAGATATAGAGGGACATTTGAATTCTTCATGAAATGTAGGAAGAAATACCAGACATAAATCCTATATAGAAGAATTAAAGAATGCAATTCAGACATTTTGTTATGGGATAAGGAGGTGGGGTAGTGCAGAGCTATTGTTTTGCTTATTGCTTTATTGTTTTTATTTTGCTGATGTAGCCCTTGGTCAATTTTGTGATTTTGATTTATAAAGTATTTTGGTATTTTATTTCATAACGTGATTATGTTTTAAAATGTTTAAAATCTGTAAAAACTGTTTAATATGGGTAAAAATAAGCTGATAATATGGTTTATGGTTTAAAATACTGAGTATGAGACTCAAGTGTAAAAGTGTTTTCATTAGCTATGAATGGTTATCATTCATTGCTAGAACCTGACTTTTCTGTTGATTTTTTTATTTATTTATTTATTTATTTATTTATTTTTTTTTTTTGTCGGGGAGAGGGGGAGAGACGAGGGGAGATAGAGAGAGGAGGGGGCAAGAGGTTAACGCGGCAGTTTCAAGTATAAATGTTAAAACGTTATATATTTTTGTTTATTGTTAATAGTGATGGGAATTTCGGCTCTTTTTAGGGAGCCGGCTCTTTTGAAAGAGCTCTTTCGGCTCCTAAATGGCTCTTTGTTTTACCACTTATTTCCACTTATACAGAACAATATTACCTACATTTTACATGACTGTATGGACAAAATATTGTTCAATATTAAAAATAATAAATAGTGTTGCAATGGCCAATTGTTTTTATGGCTGTCTTGTAATAACTCACTGATTGCACTCACACATTCAATTGTATGCATTTTTTTTATTTAAACACCTTAATAAAAAATCACTTGTAAACTCTGAAATATAGCCAATGGAACCCAAAAGGTAGGTTTTACGAAATATCTTATTAAATTAAATAATCATCCATTTCTGGGTAATAAAATAAACAAATACTCTGCAAAGTGCAAAACAGCAGCATTCGACGGTTAAAACAACCACAACTGATTTAACATTTTCTTCAACTATTTTTTGGAAGGCAGATTTTCATTCAGGAAAACCAAGTGTCTCAGCTCGGAGGGTTGGAGCTTGCTTGTTGTTCTCTGATTGGTTGAATGACATGCTTTAGGAAAAAATGGCTCGGTCTTAGACGGGAATCGGCTCTCATCGTCGTTCACTTACAAGAGCCGGCTCTTTGAACCGGTTCGTTCGCGACCGACACATCACTAATTGTTAAGTCAAGCACTGGGTTGTCAACTAGAGAACATCGGTGGTGGACTGATAAGCCCAGGAATCGGAAACGAGGGTTCTGCCCGAAGTACTGCAGTGGTTAGCACGAGGCTCGGCTAGTGTTAGCCCAACCGGCTCACCGCACCCAAGTTCGCTAAAGTCCGCTTCCCCAGTGAACTGAACCAGTGGAACTTGGTACCAAGGACTAGTGCACCGTCGTCAACTCCACCAACACCAGAGAGCAGTCCGAGCTGCCGAGAGGCTCAGACTTCCTCAGGCAACGCTGAATTTCCCTTCTCCTAAGCAAGGTTGCAGCTCTCCACTCCAATTCATAAGCTTTAAACATTTTGAAGGTTTTTAATGTAAACGACCTGTGCTTTTCCAATGGAGTAGTAAAGTTTGTGGTAGATAATAAGTAATCTGTTTCAGAAAAATCATGTGCCCAAAATATAAAATGCAGAAATCTGAAGGGGGCTGTAAATATTTATATTTTTTATAACAATATGTTTCAATAAATAGGCATAAATCTTTTATCCAATGAAAGGGCAGAGGCTGAGAATTATGAAATTATAAACAATTTTTCTGTCAATTGTTTAGATTTTTTTTTTACAGCAAATAATTACATTTCATTATCAGTGATTCCGAAAATGAAAAGTTTTTATGACTTTTACTTTAATAAAAACGTAGTAATACAACTTATTTGTATATGCTTAGCATCTCTGTATTCCTGAGATTCTCCTGAAACTAACAAGCCCTCATTTGACCCAATGACCTTCCTATCAAAAATATTCCACTATTTCCCTATAGTAATCTATGGGAAAATAAGAAACCCAGAAAAGGGTGCTCTTACTTTGAAAAAATCCTCCAGCCAAGGGACATCACATGATCATTAAACAACCTATATTGTGGGAAAGCTGAAACCCTAAGCTTTCATTGGACACCTCGCGCGACTATGCGGACAAATCAGGAGCCGAGAAACCCCGCTGCGCAGCTGCAGAGAGAGCGCCTGGAGCGCACTTTGAAGGAGGAACGCACCCAAATATTAGAATTTCACTACGTTTTTGCTTTTTTTATTGATTATCTTCGCAATGGCGACACAAAAGAAGATGTTTTATTGTGTCGAAGAAGTTTTGACTGAACTGGAAAGAGAGTCAGATACCGAGCAGCCGCTGGAAAATAACAGCTGATATTCATATGATTCAGAAGATGAAAATGCTTTTGTGGAAGGAGAGGATCCTTTACTCGACAAGTATGTATATATATTTTTACATTTCTGGCTACATTTAGACTATTTTAGTGCTCTAATCAGTAAAAAAAAAAACAGACCAAACACAAAACACGTTTGTAAATATTTCTGCACGTATGGCGAATGCTATAAATATAAATGTATCAGTATTCCTCCTATTTCGGGCCGTCCCCCTAACTCCGACCACTGCCGTATATGGTGCGATTCCGCTCTCTCTCTTCGCCAATCGCATTGGGTAAAACAATAAAACATAAGATCAAGCCTTAGTAGGGCATTTAAACATCAGTCTTGCAAGAAATCACAGATCTAAACAATATTTAAGGATCTCTAGCAGTGTTGTAATTCTTTGTGTGCAAAACTGCATGTGGAACACAACACATTTCCATTTCGCGACAGATATTTCCCTCAGTGTAAAAGTTATCTTACCGGCTAGCTTCCTTTTCTCTGAGGGGAAAATCTACCGCCACTGTAATCCTTACACATAGAGTACAGATACCAACACAGGACAAACATGATCTCATTGTGAACCTCTCAAAACCACTGAATGTGGGAGCAACGGTCTCGTTTGACTGTCACAAGCAGGGGAGGTGGCCGAAGTTAGGAAGCGCTAATAATCTTAGCAGTATTGGCACCTACTTCAACAAAAGCGTTTTTATCTAAATACATATTTTCTTTCAAAGTCAAGCAAGTCTTGGACATTAATCTACACATATTTGACTCCTGAAAAATGTTGATTTGAAAATGTTGATCCGGTTCATCTCAGAACAGAATGAAAATGTAATGCTCCCATGGATCTTTACACCAAAGGATCGCTGATTCGCTCATTTTGCTGTCAATCAAAAAGGGATTCAGCCTCAGACAGATCATCCAATCATCATGCAGAAGCTGAGGGCCAGCCGAGGCCAGCCCACTGCCCCATAGACCCCCAGAGACGCTGAGCGTCCGATGGGCGGGACAAAGTCCAGCATTTATCCAATGACTCGTCTCGTTTCGCTGCACTTTGTGAAGCTGCGGGATTTGACTGAAAGGAAAGCCGTGTCTTTACCAGTGATAAGAAGCTGATTCTGAACAAAAGTTGAGTGCGTTGTAGTGCATATTTATTCAATGACATGTACACTTTTTGACATTTTAGGGGAAGCTGAGCTTCCCTTGCAGTCTTAGAGCAATCGCCTCTGCCCCGCACTATTATCACCTGAACCACTAACACCCCCATCAACATCTCAGCCTGAGGTGTCAAGCTCTGCCTATTCTTTTGTTATGGAGACAAGGTCTGCTTCATATTTTATTTATTTTTATTTAGTTTATTTATTATTTGAGCTTGATTCTTTTACATATTTGGGTTTATAAGTGTGACTTTTGAAAAATAAATTTTCAAGCAAAAGAACATTCTTTCTTTCACATTGCATTTGAACATACATGTATCCGTGTACAAACAATTGTTCTCTCACCTTACTCATATAGCATAGCCTGGAGTTAAGGGGGTGCTACACTGTTATGTTATGTTTTTTTTTAAGTTGGACTGAGCTGGGTTTGAAACAACAGCCTTTTGTTTACCATTGCACTAGTGGGGGGTACTGAAAAAGGGTGGAATTATAAACCACAAGAATTGGTGAAAGTCAATGTGCTCAAAAAAAGGTACTTGGATAAGAGAAAGAAAATACAAAACTGCCCTTGACATAGACATAGGGAGTCTTTAAGACATTGAGGAAGACGTAGCTAACATGGTGGGAAGATGGAGATGTAGAGGGATAATAAGATATACATAAAGTCTTTAGTAAAAGCAGAAAGACCTAGCAGACAGGGTGGGAAGCTTAGCGGTGTAGAGGCAACATAGAGAAGAAGAGTGGATATATGAAAAATAGGGAATCTTTAGGACATCTAGGAAGACCAAACAGATATAGTGGGAAGTTAGGAGACGTGGAAGGAATACAGAAGACATAGTGAGTCTTTAGGACATGTAGGACAACCTAGCAGACATAGTGGGAACATAGAAGATGTAGATAGTGACAGATACTTACTCTGCAGAACACTATTCAAATGAAATCAAATTTATTTTTATAGCATTTTTTACAACTGACGTCACAAAGCAACTTTACATAATTAGTATCAGAACGGATCCTTTGAATCAAAGCCCAATGTGAGCATGCCAAAGGCGACAATGGCAAGCAAAATCTCCCTCGAGGCTGGAGGGAGAAACCTTGGGAGGAACCAGGAAAGAATCCAGCAAACAATCATCAATCAGTGGGCCACCATTTTCTCAGAAGACAGTAAAAAGAAGCAGTTAGTTTGGTTGAGTGCAGTAGAAAATCGTATGTGAATATCTTCATTAGTGTAGTGACAGATCTGACCGTAACAGACTGCGAGGAGGGAAACCAGAAGGAACACAGATATTAGAGCATTCTCAGTGACATCCATCCGCGGGAGCATTCCCTGATAGCACCCATAGCTTTCTTCTTTATTTATGTTGTATATGAAAGGTATAGTGGGGTATGATATAAAGGCATACCTGTATAAGCAGATCTCTACGTAGCTTTAAGTCTGAAGTGTGCCACTGTGTATCTGGAGTGAACTTTCCAACGTATCAACATACTGTGTTTAAACTTGATACACAATACTCCTGCCCCCAAATTCACACTCACACACTCTCTCTCTCTCTCTCTCTCTCTCTCTCTCTCACACACACAAACAAAGTCCACTGTATCTGGGCGAGTCGATTGCTAAATCTTGATTCTTCATTGCATTTACTTTTAAGGATTGATTCTGGTGCCAAAATATTAATATAATTTGTTAAATTAATGTGTAGGATGAATGTATATCATAGCTGTCTATTAATAATAAAATACCACCATAGTGGTGCAGTATAGAACTACTATTCCTTCCACCGCCTCCCTTGTGCTGAAAATGTAGTAGACAGCCACTTTCCCCATGTCCCAGTTCTTACCTTAAGTATTACTGCCATTGTCCATATATGTAATGCTGCACGCTGGAGCACAAGTGGACTTGATCAGTAGACGAGGTACATGTCAATCATTTTTGACCACAACCAGTCAAATGCTAGACTTTCATTGTCAATCACATTTTATTAAGCCAATTGACAACAGGAGTTACCTGTCAATCATTTTCCACTGCAGCCACTCGTCTTAACAGATCTTTCAAAAGGAGGCAGAAACTGTGAAGCTATTGGTTAAAACTCACACAATTGAAACTACAGAACAACGGTGAAGCAGGATCTGTACATGTACTTTACAATTTACTATTTATTTTTCTCTTTTAAGAAAAGAAACAGAAAACCAGCTGAGGAAACGTACACAGACCCTGCTCCTGTAGCTCACTGTAGTAAGTAAACACTGCTGGGTCAGGGCTGTTGTCTTTACAGAGCTGTAGCTCCCTGATTTGCCACCAGAGGGCAGCAAAGTGTGGAAAATTGGACCAATTGACGCTGGGCAATTCCTCCATCCTTATCTGAGTGATGTCATTGTGGTGATGTGGTACATTGTGGAACAGTTACGGAGTTTACCTTTATTTTTTCCCTGTCACTGGATCAAACCCAACCTGCACAAAAAACCCTCAACACTCAACAATTCACTAAATTGCTAATTAACTACACAAGACAGCTTTATGTATATAGCACATTTAAAATACAACAAGAATCCCTGCTGTTTATTTGTTTAGATAAAAAAGTGGAATAAGTGCAAATGCTGAATCACTACAACACAAATTAAATAATAATAATAATAAACGTCAACCAATGTGCTGCACATTAAAATTACCAAATTAAGACTTAATAATTTAAGACAAAGTAAAAATTCCTATTCTAAGGCTTAGGAATATAACTAAAAGACGTCTAAATGAAATAAGTAAAGCCAATAAAACAAACAAACAGGTCGACATAATATCTCTGAGGATTTAAATGCCAAGGCAAATAAATGAGTTTTCATTCATTGTCTGTAATGCTTATCCATGTCAGGGTGGGGGTGGATCCAGAGCCTACCCAGAATCACTGTGTGCACGGCAGGAACACACCCAGGAGGGAGCACCAGTGCTTCACAGGGAAACACACACACACACAAGGTTCTGGGGCTGTGAGACACAGACGCAGAACACAGGGAGAACACACCACACTCCTCACAGACAGTCACCCGGAGGAAACCCACACAGACACAGGGAGAACACACCACACTCCTCACAGACAGTCACCCGGAGGAAACCCACGCAGACACAAGGAGAACACACAACACTTCTCACATACAGTCACCCGGAGCAGGGCTCAAACCCACAACCTCCACCAACAACATATGGCGGTGTTTTTATTTTTCTCTTTTAAGAACAGAAACAGAAAACCAGCTGAGGAAACGTACACAGACCCTGCTCCTGTACCTCACTGTAGTAAGTAAACACTGCTGGGGCAGGGCTGTTGTCTTTACAGTGCTGTAACTCCCTGATTTGCCACCAGAGGGCAGCAACGTGTGGAAAATTGGCAATCGACGCTGTGCAATTCCATCCATCCATTATCTGTAACCGCTTATCCAATTTAGGGTCGCGGGGGGTCCAGAGCCTACCTGGAATCATCGGGCGCAAGGCGGGAATACACCCTGGAGGGGACGCCAGTCCTTCACAGGGCAACACAGACACACACACACATTCACACCTACGGACACTTTTGAGTCGCCAATCCACCTGCAACGTGTGTTTTTGGACTGTGGGAGGAAACCGGAGCACCCGGAGGAAACCCACGCAGACACGGGGAGAACACACCAACTCCACACAGACAATCACCCGGAGCGGGAATCGAACCCACAACCTCCAGGCCCCTGAAGCTGTGTGACTGCGACACTACCTGCTGCGCCACCGTGCCGCCCCTGGGCAATTCCTCCATCCTTATATGAGTGATGTCATTGTGGTGATGTCAAATGATTTTGATGATCAAATCAGGATTTTTCAGAAGCAGGACATGTAGATCCTGCCTTTGCTGGAACACTTACAGAGTTTACCTTTATTGTTTCCCTGAACATGTCACTGGAACAAACCCAACCTGCACAAAAAACCCTCAACAATTCACTAAATTGCTAATTAACTACACAAGACAAGACAGCTTTATGTATATAGCACATTTAAAATACAACAAGAATTCCTGCTGTTTATTTGTTTAGATAAAAAAGTGGAATAAGTGCAAAGGCTGAATCACTACAACACAAATTAAATAATAATAATGATAAACGTCAACCAATTTGCTGCACATTAAAATTACCAAATTAAGACTTAATAATTTAAGACAAAGTACAAAAATCCTATTCTAAGGCTTAGGAATATAACTAAAAGACGTCTAAATGAAATAAGTAAAGCCAATAAAACAAACAAACAGGTCGACATAATATCTCTGAGGATTCACATGCCAGGGCAAATAAATGAGTTTTCATTCATTCATTTATTCATTGTCTGTAATACTTATCCAGTTCAGGGTGGGGGTGGATCTGGAGCCTACCCGTCACCCGGAGGAAACCCATGCAGACACAGGGAGAACACACCACACACCTCACAGACAGTCACCCGGAGGAGACCCACGCGGGCACAGGGAGAACACACCACACTCCTCACAGACAGTCACCCGGAGCAGGGCTCAAACCCACAACCTCCACCAACAACTGTAGTAAGTAAACACTGCTGGGGCAGAGCTGTTGTCTTTACAGTGCTGTAGCTCCCTGATTTGCCACCAGAGGGCAGCAACGTGTGGAAAATGGGCAATCGACGCTGGGCAATTCCTCCATCCTTATCTGAGTGATGTCATTGTGGTGATGTCACATCTGCACAATGAACAGGATCAGATCAGGATTTTTCAGAAGCAGTGATATGTAGATCCTGTCTTTGCTGGAGGGGGCACCAGTCCTTCACAGGGCAACACACACTCACACTTACGGACACTTTTGAGTCTCCAATCCACCTACCAACGTGTGTTTTTGGAGTGTGGGAGGAAACCGGAGCACCTGGAGGAAACCCACGGGGACATGAGGAGAACACATCACACTCCTCATAGACAGTCACCCGGAGGAGACCCACGCAGACACAGGGAGAACACACCACACTCCTCACAGACAGTCACCCGGAGGAAACCCACACAGACACAGGGAGAACACACCACACTCCTCACAGACAGTCACCCGGAGGAAACCCACACAGACACAGGGAGAACACACCACACTCCTCACAGACAGTCACCCAGAGCGGGTTTGAACCCACAACCTCCAGGACCCTGTAACTGTGACAGAGACACTACCTTTGCCACCTGTATTGAGCTATTTAAATTTGCCTTAAAAATTTGGAAGAGGAATTTGGAATGGAAAAAAAGATTGTTGCAGAGTTTCGGTGCAGCAATAGAGAATGCCAGATCACTCTTTAACTTCAGCTGGGAGTGAGGAACAGCTAAAAACAACTGAACAATGAAGTGTGAACTCTAACTGCTCGGTTTTATTTTTTAAATTTTATTGCTCATAGGTTGCTTTGTAATGGCTCGGGAGACAGCAGTAGGAGAAAAAGAATGAGACAAAAAGGAGACACAAGACACGAGAGAGATATAAAGGAGAGAGTAGGTTTTAGTTCATCTTTCAAATCTGAGCATATGTTGAGACTTTACTGAGATCTCCACTGAAACTCAGGCGATGTGTGAGACATTTGAGCTTATGATAAAGTCTTCTTTGTCTTTCCAGCTGATCTCATTGTTGTCTAAAAGAAACTACAGAGACATTAAGATCTCATGTTTAATTTTTCTTTTAATCTGGGATTATCTCTCTCTCTCTCTCTCTCTCTCTCTCTTTCTCTGTCTCACTCTCTCCCTCTCTCACTGCTCTGAGATGCTGAGAGCTAATTGGCCAATTACAGCATAATTAAAGGAGTTTTTAGAGATGGGCCCTACTGCAGAGTGCAGACTAGTGGAAATCTCACATTTCCTCTTACACACACACACATAAACACACACAAACACAGACTCCCTCAGTCACACAATGCCACCACCCAGGGACAGAGCAGTGAAGCATGTGTTTCCTCTGAAAAGCATGAACCTTCTGAAGCTTCTGATTTTTAAACCTCTGCCACTGAGCAGCTCAACACACTTTTAGAACTGTTACAGAGTGAGTTCTGTTATTCCAGCAAACAGAAGCGTGCACTGGCTAGAAATGTGTTTGTGAAAAAGGGCCAGGCAGCACCACCCCATCCACCCTGCACAGAGAGAAAGGCTGCACTCTCTGAGACCCTCAGGCCAAGGGAGTCTGAGGAATCACTGGGGGTTGAACTGATCTTTGGGTGATAGTGTAAACACTGTTTTGATTTTATATTCAGGGCATGTAGCAGACACTCTTATCCACAGAGACTTACGAACATGCTTTGTCATCTTGTTCAGAGAACACATCCTCACCACAAATAGATTTACAGCCCAGATGCAATTGAACTTAGACACTGCAGGACAGGAGTCAATGCTGAACCCATGGGAGCTCAGTGGAATCTGCAGCGTAAGGGCGTTAAGACTGAAGCTGCAGATTTAAGCATAAAACAGCAGCTAAATGTCCCCATAATCACAGCGTTCATGTTTATATAGGGGTTGCGTCCCCATAATGAGTTAAATACACACACACACATAGACCTTTCTCATTGCGACCTCTACCCACGCCTGTAAGGAAAGTGTGTGTGTGGAAAATGTGCTAATATTTAATCTTAATTTAATAGCCATTTAAAATACATTAGCTCATCTGTAAGTGCTGGAGCTGGTTAGAATTATCCACCGCAGGGTTTAAGACCTCCACAGACACAAAGATCAAACTGTGTATGAACATAACAGAGAAGTTTTGACTTATCCAACATTTACTCAAAATCAGGTAAAATCAGGTCGATTTTAATCCAGAACACAGCGGAACAGACCGTAAAACTCTGTTGTTTCTCTTCACTGGCACCTGTAGCTGCCCACATCAGAGTCAGAACACAGACCCGGGCCTACAGAGCCAGAACTGGACCTGCCCCACGAGTATTGGGTATGGCTCGGCTAGTATCTGCTACTATTCTCCATGGTTCGTGAGCTCAGTAGAACCCATTCTGATCTAAACAATGTTTAAACAGTAAAATTAACATTTAAACAGTGGAATAACCATGACTCTGTCCTGATTCTATCCCTTTTGTCTGTGGATTTGGTGCTGAATTCAGACACAACCATGCTGAAAACTCTCTCTCTCTCTGTCTCTCACTCTCTCCCTTCTCTCTCTTTCTGTCTATTTACATTTATCTCATCTCCTCTCTCCTATTTTCAGTTTAAATATATGGATATGCATAAGAGAATATTAATGTGAGAAATATGTGAATGTGTGTGTGATTTTGTGTGTGTGTGTTCTTGTAGGTGAGCTGCGAGTTTTAGATGGTTAAAGCAGGCAAGAGCAGATGGGATGCACATATATCTTCCTCATTGTTGGCCTGAGAGAGAGAGAGAGCCAGTGTGTGTGTGTGTGAGCTTGCCCAGGTCACTTGGTTCTACCGGTTCCACCTCAGTTTTGGACCAGATGGCACAGAGGAGGAGGGTGGACCCCTGTGTCCAGTGACATCATCATGGAGATGGGTTGCCAGGCCGAGAGGGGGGGGGGGGGGGGGGGGGAGGGAGAGAGGAAGGAAGGGGGAAGAGAGAGAAGGAGGGAGAGAGAGTGGGGAGGGGGGGGGTGGAGAGAGGGTGGAAAGAGAGAGGGAGGGAGAGAGAGGAAGGAAGAGGGAAGAAAGATAGAGAGGGGAGAGAGAAAGAGGGAGATGGAGGGAGGGAGAGAGAGAAAGAGGGAGATGGAGGGAGGGAGAGAGAGAAAGAGGGAGAGAGTGGGGAGGTAGGGATAGAGAAAGGAAGAGAGGGGAAAGATGGAGAGAGGGAGGAAGGAGGAGAGAGATAGAGAGGGAGGGAAAGAGAGAGAGGTAGGGAGAGACAAAGAGGAAGAGAGAGGAAGATGGAGGGAGGGAAAGAGAGAGAGAGGGGGAAGAGAGAAAGGGAGGGAACAAGAGAGAAAGGAAGGGGGAAGAGAGAGAGAGTGGGGAGAGAGAGAAAGAGGGAGATGGAGGGAGGGGGAGAGAGAGAAAGAGGGAGGGAGAGAGAGAGAAAGAGGGAGATGGAGGGAGGGGGAGACAGAGAAAGAGGGAGATGGAGGGAGGGAGAGAGAGAGAAAGAGGGAGATGGAGGTAGAGAGGGAGATGGAGGTAGAGGGAGATGGAGGGAGGGAGGGAGGGAGAGAGAGAGGTAGGGAGAGACAAAGAGGAAGAGAGAGGGAGATGGAGGGAGGGAAAGAGAGAGAGGGGGAAGAGAGAAAGGGAGGGAGCGAGAGAGGAAGGAAGGGGGAAGAGAGATAGAGAGTGGGGAGAGAGAGAAAGAGGGAGATGGAGGGAGGGGGAGAGAGAGAAAGAGGGAGGGAGAGAGAGAGAAAGAGGGAGATGGAGGTAGGGAGAGAGAGAGAGAGAAAGAGAGGTAGGGAGAGAGAAAGAGAGGGAGATGGAGGGAGGGAGGGAGAGAGAGAGGGGGGAAAGAGAGAGAAAGATGGAGAGAGGGAGGAAGGAGGAGAGAGATAGAGAGGGAGGAAGGGAGAAAGAAAGGGAGAGAGAGGAAGGAAGAGGGGGAGAGGGAGGGAGGGAGAGAGAAAGGGAGATGGAGGGTGCGAGAGAGAGAGAGAGAGAGAGAGAGAGAGAGAAAGAGGGATGAGAGAGGGGGAAGAGAGAAAGATGGAGAGAGGGAGAGAGAGAGAAAGCGAGAGAGGGAGTGGGAGGGAGAGAGGGAGAGATAAATGAGACACGTAAACCCGCTCAAAAACTACACCCTTGCCTCATAAATAAACGGATGCGTCCCAGCACAGAACAGCCAATCAGGAAGCGGCTCATTTTAATACACAACATGTCCAAATGTTTGTAGACACCTCGTTTATTTTATCTTTTTGGTTGTCCCATTTTTTCGTACATTTCTGTTTCAATTTCAAATTCTTCATTAAGCTCCTCTCTCTCTTTCACTTTGTGTATGTGTGTGTGAGACTGAGAAAGAGTGTGTGTGTGTGTGAGAGAGAGAGCAAGAGGGAGTTAGAGAGAGAGAGTAGGCGCTGATTAATGCAGTTTGGGTGTAAAATATACATCAAATGAAGCAGAGGAGAGATGATGAAGAAATGAGGAGGAGAGAGAGATAGAGAGAGAGCAGGATGAGCCAGTTGTCAGGAAGATGAAGATATCTGTCTCTAGATGTTTACACTCATCATTACTTCATTAATTCCCTGTGCTAGTTTAGCTTAGCGTAATGTAAATTTGGGACAGAAGGCTTTACTCCATTTGTTTCCAACTGCAAACATTTTTTTTTTGAAAACTAAGATCATGTGCAGTAACACGTTCCAAACTTCTTTAAACACGTGTTAAACTCATTTATTTAACTTTTATTTTGACATTTCTTGTTCTATATACTGTGAGTTTAAAACACATTTCTTTGGGCAGATTGTCAGATTTCAGCTTGTATTAAGGCTATGTCTGTGTGATGTATGTTATGTTTTTATAAAGTATACTTATTGTGCTACTATAAATTCTGTGTCTGAATAACAGAGGATTAGAATGAGCAAATCTTTGCGACACCTGCTTAGGTGAAAAGAGATTTACAGCCTTGAAATATCTGCAGACAGGGACGCTGCCAACAATTTATGTTCAGTCATTCATTCATTCATTGCCTTTAACCGTTATCCAGTTCAGGGTAGGGGTGGGTCCAGAGCCCCACACACCCTGGAGGGGGCACCAGTCACACACATGGACACTTTTGAGTCTCCAATCTACCTACCAACGTGTGTTTTTGGAGCATGGGAGGAAACCGGAGCACCCGGAGGAAACCACAGTCCTCATAGACAGTCACCAGGAGGAAACCCACACAGACACAGGGAGAACACACCGCACTCCTCACAGACAGTCACCCGGAGGAAACCCACGCAGACACAAGGAGAACACACCACACTCCTCACAGTCACCCGGAGGAAACCCACGTAAACACAGAGAGAACACACCACACTCCTCACAGACAGCCACCCGGAGGAAACCCACACAGATACACAGAGAACACACCAAACTCCTCACAGACAGTCACCTGGAGGAAACCAACACAGACACAGAGAGAACACACCACACTCCTCACAGACAGTCACCCGGAGGAAACCCACACAGACACAGGGAGAACACACCGCACTTTTCACAGACAGTCACCTGAAGCGGGACTCTCCCACCAACCCAGGAGCTGTGACAGAGACACTACCTGCTGCTCCACCGTGCTGCCCTTTTAAAATTTAGGTTAACTATGTTTAAGTTACAGAAGAACAAAAAGTTTTTTTGGCATACAATTAGTTTTATGAGTATGTTGAGGGTCAGGGTTAGGACCAGGGTTGGGCAAATTCAGCAAACTCCAGCAGCACTGCTGTGTCTGATCCACTCATACCAGCGCACCACACACTTACACACCACCACCACGTCAGTGTCACTGCAGCACTGAGAATGATCCACCACCACATCACACCTGCGCTATTAGAGGTGTCTCTAATAAAGTGGCCAATGAGTGTGTGTGTGTGTGTCCCAGAGAGTCACAGAGATGGTGAAATGGAATAAAGTGATAAATAGAGAAGGATTCCTGCCTCAGAACAGTCTCTCCATCTTTCTGTCCTCTTCTCTCCATCTGTCAGGCCTCATGCATCATCCCTCCATCTTGCCCAGGCAGAGGAATAAAGAATGACGAGATAGAGAGGCAGGGCAGAAAGTGGCAGCAGGTTCGGCAGGTTAATTACACTCGTTTGTTGCACTTGTTCTTTCTTCTGTCACTGAGCAGTGTTCCTGAAAGAGGGAGGGAGAGAGGGAGGGAGAGTAAAGCATCCTCTCACACACAGCACACAAGACACAGAAGAAGAGGAGTGTGATAAAAATGAAGAGCGGCTATGATTCTGCTTCTGTGTAATATTGTTAAAAGCTTTCACAAAGGCAGCGACTCTCTCCCTCTCTATCAATTTATTTTTAGTGCTGTTCAATTTAATTCAAATTGCTTTCAGAGGAGTGTGGTGTGTTCTCCCTGTGTCTGTGTGGGTTTCCTCCGGGTGACTGTCTGTGAGGAGTGTGGTGTGTTCTCCCTGTGTCTGTGTGGGTTTCCTCCGGGTGCTCCGGTTTCCTCCCATGGTCCAAAAACACACATTGGTAGGTGGATTGGAGACTCAAAAGTGTCCGTAGGTGTGAGTGAATGTGTGAGTGTGTGTCGTCCTGTGAAGGACTGGCGCCCCCTCCAGGGTGTGTTCCCGCCTTGTGCCCAGTGATTCTGGGTATACTCTGGACCCACATCCACCCTGAAGAGTTAGAGACAATGAAGGAATGATTGTTGTTTTGATAAAGAAAGTAGGAACAGTATAATAAACACAATACATTTATAGTTAATGTTATAGTTATGTTCATAGTTGATATGATCACTGTGGATGTTTCTGTTGTTAATGTTATAATGCTTTGGCAGTATTAAACTTGATACAGCTATACTGCATTCTCTCTCTCTCTCTCTCTCTCTCTCTCTTCCATTTCCTTTGTTCTCTCTATCTTCTCCTAGCTTTGTTCCCTGTCTGTCTCTGCCTCTTGCTCTCTAATCCCTTGCTCAAATATATCTGTATTGTAACACTATTCCTTCTCTATTTCTATTCTCCCTAGCTGCTCTTTCTCTTTTGCTCCCTCACTCTTTCTTTGTCTGCACCCCAATCTCTCGTGATGTGTGTGTTTGTGTATTCATATTTTTTTCCCTCCACTTTCTCTCATCCCAGTGTGTGTTTACAGAGTGTTATAAGAGTAAAAGTTAATGTCACTCTGTCTTTCTTTCGTCTTCATTTTTTTGTCTCAGTTGTTGATATCAGTTTCGCGCAGAAGCCATGAATCTACAGTCTGTCCTCCTGAGATTAATTAGCTCTGAGTACTGCTGTGAATGGGGGGATTTAGTGTTTTTTGGGGCATATCTAGATGAATTTCCATTTAAAAAATGATAATAAATACAAAGTTATTTATTCAAATTATGTCAGTATTTGTTCCTGCTCAAGGCACTGAAATACTGAATGTGTGCTTCTTGTTCTTTGTTTCATGGTGATAGTAGCTGATCTGGGGCCAGTTCTTTCCACCAGTCCGAGGTGTTCATAATAAACTGGCCAGTGAGCAAAATGTGAGCAACATTTCTTTTGATGTGGGAATTACTGTTTGGTTGGTTCGCCTATTTGCTGAAGAATCAATAATAATGTCCTGGGAAGGCTTTAGCCTAGATGTGTGAACATTGCTGTGAGGATTTGATGGCATACGTTCATGAGAACACTAGGGAGGTTCTTGTCCCAAAAGTATTGTACAGAGCTGCATCACTCCAGAGACCAGGGTTTCACTGTTCCATAGTCCAGCTGTTGTTCATGGTCCAAATCTCACATCTGCGCACTCTTCTGTGCGGTTAAATGTAACTGAAAGAGGCACTGACAATAATACAGCAATAAACTAATCCAGAATAGCTAGGGTTCATTCAGTTAATGTGACCCCAACATTGTCATATCCTACTATGCACATGTCTGTTTAGAGTTGATTCTTTTGTATCAGAATATAACGTGAAAGTCTTAATTCTTCTTCTAAACTTTAAAAACACGATTTTTGTCAAAAAACCCTGTGTATAAAGCTCTGAGTGTGTCTCCTCTCCATGTGCCGCTCTGTAGTCGGTTTGCTCTGGAAACCGCTTTAATGTGTTTACGAAGCCCCAGTGTCTGTAAATGGGTAAAAAAACAAAGTGTCTGGGTCCGATGCTAGGCTTTCTCTCTCTCTGCTCACGTCAGAGAAATGCCACAACAGAGAGACTCCAAACGCTGAAAAGCACCAACCGAGATGAGGATGTTGCTCTATTCCTGCTCCATAGGGGGATAACTTATTTTTGCTGTTTCAGATCACTTAAGGTGGAAATGTGTCCAAACTTGGGGGGTGGCTAACTGCATTATCGAAAGTGTTACAAAACTAAACAGGTCTATTTACAAATGAGCTTCTGTGGGAATTCAAACAGTGAATAAAACTTAAACACAATTTACACTTCAATTGGGTTTCCTCAAACACACTGTTCCACCTTAAAAGTCGCTTAGTTTTGAAATGTAAACAACCAGAGAGAACAGTGATTGCACACAATTGTAGATGTTCTCTTTAAGGCTTTACACATTCTGTCTCCTACACATCTCTCTGATGTTATTTCTTCATATTGTCCCTCTTGTTGTCTTAGATCTTCTGGACTTCTTACTATGCTTTCTTTTAGACTTTCTGCTCTGGGTGGTAAGTCTTTCAGCATTGCTGCCCCCAAGCTCTGGAACTCTCTACCTCCTGTTCTTCATTACTCTTTCACTCTCTCTCACTTCATATCTCAGCTCAAAGCATCTCTCTTTTCTTATTTGTGTCTTTAGACATTTTTTTTCCATATGTGATTGTAAAGCATCCTTGGGTTTGTGAAATGTGCTATATAAGTTGAACTATTATTATTTTCATATTTATATAAAGATATATTAATTTTTCTCTCTTTTTAAGCCAGAATGTTGTGCATTGCTCAAAGTAACCGAAGTAACGTTTCTAATAAAGGGAGAGTGGTTTGAGTAAGATACAGTTCAAAATGATGTTCTAAAAAAAGTACTAAGGAACTCATTAGAGACAACATCAGCACCACTGCTCAAACATCTATAGCCCTGGCTACCATGGCAACACGACAGTTTAAATTTACCCACAATCCCCTGGCATGTGGCTTCTCTGGGGAGAAGGCAGAATGTGACATTTAAGGGCTGCTTTACATAATGATGGTATTCTCTACTTTATCATAATTACCTCATTGTTTACTGATCCCCCAAAGCTGGACTTTAGCGTCCGTACGCTCTTTTCCATCAGGTGACAGCGCAGCGCATGTACTGATTGTTTGCTAATTAGCGATAGCATGGTGTCGCAGCCAGAGAGGTAGTGCACTAAACGCAGGTTGGCGGCGTGTCATTATTATCCGCTGTAGCGCAGGAGTTTGATTCCCTCTTACAAAGACTCTTCAAGACAAAAAGTCTTTTTTTTTTTTTTTTTCATTTAGCAGACAAACGCAGGCGAAGATGTAACCACTGATGTCTGAGGTCTGACACCACTTTAACACAACAGGCTTCAGAACCATAATGAGCATGCCTCTGAACCCAGACTCAGTCATTTAGGGTTATACAGTAAACACAGCGGCAGCTGGGATGTAGGAAACTGGGACAAAAGTTTTAGACACCTCTGATAATCAGTGCTTTCCTCGTCTCTAAAGAGCAACTCCACAGAAAAAAAAATGAGCTAACAACTATATTTATGTTAATTCTTCACTCATTTATTTATTATTTGTAACCACTTCACCAATGCCAAGTGTTAGCTAGAGCAGTATAAACCTCCCAGACACCAGCACTGGGCTGTGGAACAGTGGAACTGTGTTCTCTGTAGTGAAGCAGCTCATTTAAGAATGAAAACAAGCAAAATAAAAATAAAAATTTTACCCGGACCGGTAAGAGCAAGGTGAGGTGGTCACAGTCCCATGCTACAGCTGTGTGTGTGTTCACTGCCCCTAGTGTTTGTGTGAAGAATTGATCATTAGTGTGTGTGTGTTCACTGCCATGGATTGGTCAAATGCAGAGAAGCAATTTCCCCAAGGGGATCAATAAAGGTGTTTCTATTTCATCTTCTCTTCCCATTTGCATTAATATTTCATAATCATTTCTCTTCTGTTTTTGGTGTAATTTGACAGCAAGTGGTGAATATAACCTCTTTATTTAATGTGGAACACAGCATCTGTCTCAACTTGTGGATGGTATAAACAGATTTGTTGATTACAAAGTGCGATTATTTAGATTTTGTTGTGGTTTAAAACCTGCTGTTCAGAATGCCGTTATTGGTAGATATTTATACGCTCGTGGAATCTCTCTCAGCCAATCACACTGAGAGTTGGTATAATCTTCAAATTAAACATGGAATATATTTAACAAGCTTCAGATGTCTGTCTGTAATCTAGAATCTCCAAAACAGTGTTTATGTGATTTAATGTTTGTTTGGCTCTGACACAGAGTAAGAATTGGGAGAGTGGCGCTGGGAGAGTGAATTACAGTCGAGGCCGGATTTTGCTTTAGATTCTACGGTAAGCCCTAGCTCTTATAGTTAGGGTTCAGCACTGAAACACACACAAACACACACACACATACATACATATATACACACAGCAGTGATGTGGTCGGTAGTGATGGATGATGGATGCTGAGGTGTGTAGAACAGTCAGGAGAGTGTACCGGTCACACACACACATGTCTAGACCATTTAACTCCCTTCCTTTTCACCCATATCTCTCTCTCTCTTCCCGTCTGCCCTGGTGGTCCCTCACCTCCAGGGTGCTGACAGGCACTGTTGCTGCAGTGATGGATGACTCTGTGTCCAGCAGCAGAGACAGAGAGAGAGAGAGAGAGAGAGAGAGACAGCAGAGAAACATAGTGAGAGGGAAAAAATTATTTATATAACAAAATATGACCTTAAAGTTAACATATGCCCAAATGTTTTCAGAAAACTATCATAATGAGTGATTTTAGCCACTTTCATGTGCCCCCACTGTAGATGCATGCAGTTGTTATAATAATCTCTGATGACTAGTGCCAGAATTCAGCTGGACTCGTATAAACCCCATAACACTGTGCTGCAGAGCTCTGAATTGACGTTGGCCCATCCAGTTCTGTTCAGGGTGTGTTTGCAGTGGTGTTTCTGATCAGAACTAATCCAGCATCAGTACCTGACCTTACTAATGGTTTCATTGTTTCAATGCCATCAAATCCTCACAGCAATGTTCTAATATCTATCATAAAGCCTCCCCAGAAGAGTTGAGACTGTTATTAGGGTAAAGTCTGCATTTTTATCTGGAATAAAAATTTTGTAAGTTTGTTCTGATGCATATCGTTTCAGGGTTGTTCTGTATGAGGGAGTCAGGAATATTCATGACTCTGATATTAACAACTTCGCTCCTACACTCTCTCCATTAGGGTCAAAACTGTCACATTACAGCCCTCTCCTAATGCGCCATAATTACTCGGACGCTATTACACACACTATGTGTATCTGTTTGTGAACAGAATTATACAGAATCACTTTGGATAATTATGTTTACCAACAGTAATTCAGTTCAGTTATCCATCAAACCTCTCAGTAAACACATCATCATTAAAATATCATCCTTATCATCACACTACAAACACCTGAAATATTAAAGGTTGCCACTAAAAAGGGCATGTTTTATATTTGCCCTTATTGTTTATTAGGAACAATACATAAAAAAATGTTAGTGAATCCAACTAAAAAGATAAATATCTTCTGAAGTGAAGTGGATTCATTGAGAATTAATCAACTGTGTTTGCTGCAACAGCTTTAATGTTTGTACCCAGCCCTGGCTCCATAAATGGGAAACTAACTTAGTATCTCTGTCCAAACTGGCCCAGGTCTCTCTCTCTCTCTCTCTCTCTCTCTCTCTCTCTCTCTCTCTCTGAGGCGTATGGACAGTGGAGAGAGACTCCAAACATTGAAAAGCACGAACCGAGATGAGGATGTTGCTCTATTTCTGCTCCATAGGACTGACTTATTTTTGCTTTTTTCGTTTTGGATCACTTAAGATGGATATGTGTCCAAAGTATGGGGGCGGCTAACTGCATTACTGACAGTGCTACAAAACTAAACAGCTGGAGTTACACATGAGTTTCTGTGGGAATTCAAACAGTGAATAAACACTTACAGACAATTTACACTTCAGACACCAACAAGATACAGTCGCTTCTTACTCACACACACTGTACCACATTTAAAGATACAGTCGCTTCTTACTCACACACACTGTACCACATTTAAAGATATAGTCGCTTCTTACTCACACGCACCGTACCACCTTAAAAGATACAGTCGCTTCTTACTCACACGCACTGCACCACCTTTGAAGATACAGTTGCTTCTTAC
Source organism: Hoplias malabaricus (assembly GCF_029633855.1). NCBI lineage: Eukaryota > Metazoa > Chordata > Actinopteri > Characiformes > Erythrinidae > Hoplias > Hoplias malabaricus. The sequence goes on from NC_089800.1 coordinate 54,997,986, forward strand.
TCACACACACTGTACCACATTTAAAGATAAAGTCACTTCTTACTCACACGCACCGCTCCACCTTAAAAGATACAGTCACTTCTAACTCACACGCACCGCACCACCTTTAAAGATACAGTCGCTTCTTACTCACACGCACCGCTCCACCTTAAAAGATACAGTCGCTTCTTACTCACACGCACCGCTCCACCTTAAAAGATACAGTCGCTTCTTACTCACACACACCGCTCCACCTTAAAAGACAGTTGCTTCTTACTCACACACACCGCTCCACATTAAAAGATACAGCCGCTTCTTACTCACACGCACCGCTCCACCTTAAAAGATACAGTCGCTTCTTACTCACACACACCGCTCCACCTTAAAATATACAGTCGCTTCTTACTCACACGCACCGCTCCACCTTAAAAGATACAGTCACTTCTTACTCACACGCACCGCTCCACCTTAAAAGATACAGTCGCTTCTTACTCACACGCACCGCTCCACCTTAAAAGATACAGTCACTTCTTACTCACACGCACCGCTCCACATTAAAAGATACAGTCGCTTCTTACTCACACACACCGCTCCACATTAAAAGATACAGTCGCTTCTTACTCACACGCACCGCTCCACCTTAAAAGATACAGTCGCTTCTTACTCACACACACTTCTCCACTTTTTACTGTAAATACTGGAACACTGCAGTAATGATTTTAATGCATTCAGACACATAAACGTTTCAAATGTCAAGTAATGTAGTTCGCTGATGAGTTGTGGATCATAAAGTTATTGTATAAAGCTTCTTCACTCCAGAGCAGTCTAATACCGGGGCAGGGATTGATGTGTTTAGAAAAAGTGTCTATAAATTTTTGCCTGCAGTGCGTGTGTGTGTGAGAGACTCTGTCTTTTAGAAATCTGTTAGGAGCTTTCTATGCACACACACAGTTGAATATAAATACTGCAGTACACACACGGCATGCATCCCACTTCACAAACACTCGCACACACACACCCTTCTGCCTTATTCAGTAAATCCTAAGGGTCTCCCCCTGCTGTCAAAAGTCATTGTTCTCAAAGAAGCAGCTCCCTGACAACAGCACATACACACACACACACACACCTCACTCTGCAGCATGCTTTGCATCCTCATTCTATCACACTGCCGCTGGCTGTAATTTACTCCTTTGTAATCCTGCTGTAATCCACAAACATAGGGTTTAGCTGTTTTTAACACCGAGTTCAAATTACAGACGACATAAAGGGGAATACCACCAGTTTTTCATAAGTCTGTGGTTCAAACAATGAAAGTCATTCTTGTTTTGTTATAAAATGATTGATTGTGAACTCAGAAAACATTATTTCATTTAAAAGCAGAGGATCCTTGAAATTATCCTTGAATGTTATTTAAAGAGCGGATTAAAACTGTGTCAATTATTCCTTTGTTTTCCCCTCAAAAATATTTATTTTTCAAATAATGCATTTGTAAATAAAAATCATTATAAAAACACACCCGTTGTATTTTTCTTTATTTTAATGAAGACTAAATCTCAAATATCCCTTTTCCATGTCATTTATTAAATAGTTTATTAAAAAAAAAGAGTAAACGATGGACCAATTGAGATTGAAAAAACACCAAATAAGGGTGTGTGTGTGCAGGAATATGTGTGTGTGTGTGTGTGTGTGTGTGTGTTTTATGTGTATCTGTGAGTGTATTTGTGTGCGTTTTTCTGGGAAGTTCATGGTTATTTCAACAGGACAGTGCCAGGCCTCACTCCATCCCTGCTACAACAGCGAGACTTCATAGACACAGAATGTGTGAGCTTGACCAGCAGTAACGGGCAAAACTGCAGTAATTAGTGTCCTCAGTTTGAAGTGTGTTGCAGGCATCAAATTCACATTTATTATATTAAAATGTATGGTAAATTGGTCAGTAAAAAGAAGGAAATTTTAGCTTTGTTTTTTAGATTATTTCTTCAATGAAATACATTTATTTACAAACAATCACAAATTCTCTAGAAGCAGAGTTTGTATTATCTCACCCCAACTTCCACACTGACCAATCAGTGAGAACACTGAGCTAGTCTGTGATTAATGGCTGTTCACCATCCAATCAAATCTCACTGGATAAAATCATGGCCTGCTCAGTCCTTTTTCACTCAGAAATACATCCTGAGGTGGAGGTAAAATGTGCTCTGATTGTGAATTCACTTTGATGTTAAGTGAGACAGCAGCTTGGATCCAGTGAGGACACATACTGAACAGCTGGTGGGTAACGTGTGTGTGTGTGTGTGTGTGCGCACTGTGGAGACTCCTCATCCTTGTGAGGACCAGCAGTTCCCTACATCATATATTATTACGTTTAAAGGTGGAGTCATGTTTTAAGGTGAAGATAAGTTTAGAGCAATGTAACAGTTGGTTTAGGGATGTAGAATTCTATTTAGCCTCGATAAAATAAATGTAAGTAAATATAATGTCACGAATGTGTGTGTGTGTGTTTGTGTTAACTGCTGTTGCATCCCCCACTGCTGCTGGGAAGAAATATTTAAGAGTGGTGAATCATTCCGATGACTCATTGAATCAGTGATTCATTAAAATGAATCCAAAAAATGTTGAATACATATATATATATATATATATGAATAAAGAGCAATGACTAATGTGCTCCCAATTTAATAAACCTTTCAGCTACTGATGACATTGTGATGAGTTTATAACACCAGAGGGCAATAAACACACACACACACACACACACACATAATTTGTAAACCGTCTTTGGTGAAAGACAGTTATGCTCCGGTTTAAATATGTTTTATGTTGTATGTTTTAAAAGAAAGTGATGCACATTCCTTATCATTGAGATTTTATTCTATATTATATTCTATGTTATACATCTTATAAAACAGTTTGGTTGTGCCCTGACATAGTCCTAACACTGCTTACTTGTCTTTACCTTTCCACACCTAAAATTTGTCCTCACTTACACTAGCTGTCCTAACCTGCACTCCCTTGCCTGTATCTGTCCTCACTAATACTTACATGATCTTGTTATCCTCCTCAGCAGTCCTCACCTACACTCACCTGTATTTACCTGCACCTACCTGTCTTTTGGACTTGCCTATCCTTACCTGCACTTATGTATTCATACATAACATTTTTTTTTTCACCTGCGTGCCCTAACCCCCACTCACCTGTCCTAACTTGCACTCACCTGTCCTAATCGCACTCACCTGTACTAGCAGGCACTCATCTATTCTAACTCGCACTCATCTATCCTAACTTGCAATCACCTGTCCTAGCACGCACTAACCTGTCCTAATCTCACTCACCTGTCCTAACCTGCACTCACCTGTCCTAACTCGCACTCACCTGTCCTAACCTGCACTCACCTATGAGCTGAGCAGCTGAGCACTATGGCAATAACGGTGACAAGCAGTGGGTGATGCTTTTGCCGCGGCAGACCCTCATTAACCCGTTGCCATGGGAAACGGGTGGAGAGTGAGAAAGTGGAGTTGGAGATGATAGAAAAAGAGTAAAATGTGAGAATTTAAAAATGTCACTGGGTTCAAGGCATAAGCACACACTGGACAGAGCACCAGTCCATCACAAGGCATCACACACTCACCCAGTCACTCACCTGTGGACAATTTAACACACTTCAGACTGCAATCTTGCTGAGACAGTAACAAAAAAGGTTTGCACATTTGAGTGATAAAACTGCATACTAATGTGTAAATCTGGAGCCCACCAACCCACACACTGTGAAACAAGACCCCAGTCAGTTTTCTATGCGCTGCCTAAGTCAGAAAACACAGGATCAAATGAATCGTTCTGATTCAGCTCCATTTCTGACGTCAAGGGCAGAGACTTTAGAATGGCCCCGCCCCCTCATCTGAGTCTGTCCAATCACAGCGCTGGACCCATGTTTATGTGAGAGCACAAAGACGAGGTCAAACGCAGCAAAACACACAAGAGTGGAGAAATAAGAGCACTAAGTAAAAATGGAGAAAACGAGAACAGAGAAGAAAGGGAACTAAGTGAAAACAGCTAAAAACCAGAGCTTCTGCTCCTCGCTCCTCACTGCTGTGCGCTCGGGGTCGGGGTGAACAGCGAGCGGCTCATTATCATTTAAAGGAACAGGTGCTGAAAGCGGGCGTTCTGAACAGGGGGAGAACACTGCTGTGGGGCTTGGACCAAATCATGTCACAGTCATTTCATTAAGAACCAGGAATGTTTCAGAAGAAGGTGTGTGTGTGTGTGTGTGTGTGCACACCTGAACTTCTATACCCACAGTATCCACAAAGTTGGGGCACCTTATCAGATGTGTCTCCTGGACACACACTGTTGAAAATCATGTTTAATGTGAGCTAGAACATCTACCAGGAGTTCCTATGTTCTCTCAGTTTGCTGATGGCTCTTCATTTTCACCCGTAAAAGATGAGTGGCAGTAATTAGGGCAGCTGCTGGTGGTTAATTGCATGCGCCCCCTCTTTAGGCCCTGTGAGCATGTAGGTAGGAGAGAATAAGTGTGAACACTCTGTCTCTTAAATGATTTAATATATTCGGCCTTTACAGAGAGAGATCTGAGTATAAATAGCATCGCCGGGCCCATCTTGTCCAAACACTTTCTCCTCTGCTCTTTCTCTCTGTCGTTCTTCAAAGCCACAATCATGGGTAATTAAACATTGCAGTAGTAGTTCACAGATATATAAATGATAGTTCTCCAGGATTAATCAAAATGATATCTGATAGTTTCAATAAGCCAAGACGTGTTTGGAGTCTAAACTCTGCTTCTTTAGTTCTCCACTGGTGCTACGTGGCATTAGCACTGGGCTAATTACATATCTAAACCCTTGCATCATCAAACTGCTGGGCTACATGGGAAGGTCCAAGTTTTCATAATTTCCACCAAATCCCTGCATGTTTAACTGGTTAAGATGTAAACAACATCAGTGGGAGTGGTCAATTCAAGAGAAACTCAGCGAGTCAAAGCTGTTCAAAGTGGTGAATGGAACCAGACGTCTGAAGATTTATTTGAGAAGTAAATCAGCACTCTCCATTTAAATGCTCAGCTTAAGCGTCTGCAAAAACATCCTGTTTTCTCTGAGCGCAACTTTTAAAATTAATCCAAAACAAAACAATATAGACATATTTCATATACTGGCCTTTATCTAAGTTTTAATTGTACAGTCTTCTGTTTAAAACTTTATTTGTAAAGTTATGTGAATTTGTGGCAGCAAATATGGACATGTTTTCTTATAATATAAAAATGACTGAACTAAGTTAAAATTCTTCTTATTGTTATTGCTATTATTATTGTTATATAAGAATATGGCCAGGCTTTATTTTATATAAAACCGCAGTATTATTACATTACTGATAAATCAGCACATTTTTATTTTGATTTATACGTCCGCACTGGATGTGCCTAAATACATAATCCTCTATGAGTTTTCAAATGCTGTGAATTATTAATATAGCTTCTATATCACAGTTTCCGGTACATGATTCTAGCACATGATAAAAGCATCATATCTCTCGATATAAAAACACAATATCCTACAAGATATCACCTTATAAACACCACAACCTGCTAAATTCCACCTTACCAACATCAAATCTCACCTAGTGCCACCTTAAAAGGCACCACATCTCACTTAAACAAAGTAAAATAGAAGCAAAAACGATCAGCCAAATGAAAGTAAAAGTATGATTTTCAAAGACAATTTGAATTTCAGTTCTTGTCTTAAGGTTTTAAAGGGTAACAGAAAAGATGTTGGAATTTGAAATTTGTTTTACTTCCCTCTTTACATTAAACATGGCTTGCTTCTGAGGTTTGGGTTTGATATTATGTCATGGTTATAACTCCTTACTCAGTTTGGCCGCGAGTTTTCCATTTTGTTGAAACTTTAAAGGAACGCTTTGTACTATTTTTACCCTACAGCATCAAAATCATTGTGATGTTTCAATCAGCTGTAACAGGGAAAAGCATCTGCCCCTGCTAATTGGCTCAGCACTGCAGAAACTGCACTCTGTAAGTTTTGGAGGAGGGTAGGAAACTACCCCCTCCCTCTACATTGATTTTAGTACAGTGCTGTAAAAATGATTGACACTAGGTGGAGCCCCAGTAGCAAAAACCTAATCTTACTCAGTGTTAATGATGAAACCAATAGGATCCAGATAAAAAAATATTCCAAATCAAAGAACTGTGAAAATTGGTCTCATATCCCTTTAATTTTACTGTCACTGAAAAACATTTAAAGGCATTTAGGTTCTGGGCTGCATGGTGGCGCTACAGGTAACGTCAGCTCCTGGGTCAAGGGGTCCACGTCGAGTCCTAGTCTGTGACAAATTTGGAGTGTTTTTGTTCTGTCTGCATGGGTTTTTCTCCCTTGCTCTGTGATGGACTGGTGCTGTGTTCTGTGTGTGTTCCTACCTTGCACCTTGTGATTACATGAATGACTGAATGAATGATGCATTCCCCACAGCCCATTAACTCAGTTCTTTCATCAGTTGGTGAAGGAGAGTCACTGGTTTGTTCATCATAGACCAAGAACAGGACATACACACTTTCACATGTAAAAACGACCAAGATGCCATCCCACGACCATGAGGCGATGGTGTGATGAAAGCATTAAATTGTTCATGGCACCCACTGTCAGAAAGAAGCAGTTTAAGCGGTTTATGTTAAGAAGAAAACAGTCTTTCATATGCACCCAGTGCACTCTTTTACAGTGCAGTTCTACAACTGCTTAAACCCACATTTACTTTACATTTTGTGCATTGTTGGGCACAAAAAAAGCCGTGTATTACTCTTTTACTCAGAGTATAGATTCCTGGACACATTTACCCAATAAAAGTTTAATATTTTCCATCAAACCTTATTAAAACACTCATGAAAATCTCCTGAGAAACAGTCAAATTAATCTTCTAGAAATTCCTAACTAGCTTATTTGCCTTTATATTTCTCTCTTGTTTTAACTTTTGTAGCCTGCATGTGGAATATCAATATTGAGGTTTTATCATGAAATAAGAAATATTATACACATATACCATATAATCAAATATAATACCATCCTCTACTCCGCAGTGTAACACAGTTTTGTTTCTTAATGAAATGTCTGTGGCCTGCTTTGGTCCAAACCCCACAGCCGTGTTCTCCCCCTGTGTAAACAGCCCTGTTCAGAACGCCCGCTTTCAGCACCTGTTCCTTTAAATGATAATGAGCCGCTCGCTGTTCACCCCGACCCCGAGCGCACAGCAGTGAGGAGCAGAAGCTCTGGTTTTTAGCTGTTTTTGCTTGGTTCTCTTACTTCTCCGTTCTAATTTTCTCTGTTTTTACTCAGTGTTCTTATTGCTCTATGCTCATTGTGTCAGTTTTGCAGCCTTTAATCTTGTCTTAGCACTCTCACATAAATGCGGGTCCAGCGCTGTGATTGGACAGACTTAGATGAGTGGGTGAGGCCATTCTAAAGTCTCTGTACTTGATGTCAGAAGCGGAGTAGAATCAGAATGGCTCCTTTTATCCTTTGTTTTCTGACTGAGACAGCACACAGAAAACTGACTGGGGTTTTGTTTCACAGTGTGTGGGTTGGTGGATGTCTGGATCATAGAAAATATATAAAGTTCCAGATTGAACCAGAAAGGAAATATAAAACTGTAGACATGTTCAGGGAAGAACTAAAATGTTCCAGCCATTCATTATTTCTGGAAGACCAAGTAAATTCCAGATTGGGCCATGGATGAAGTGGAAAATTTTAGAAAAAGAGACATAGAACTGTTCCAGACTGGACTAGAGAGTGCTAGAAAACTCATTCATTGTACAATCTGACAAAAAATGGCTTTATACATTGTTACAGGATGATTTTTTTACATTTTTACCAGTGTCATGGTAGCGTCTGAAAGGTCATGACATTTGACTGTGCTCCAGAGCAATGTGGATCCAGGAAAACAGAGATGACTCTCTGGAGTGAAAATTCCCTGACTGTCAGTCTAATTACTCGCTTAGCCAACATCAGACCCACTCAAATCCCTTCATGCCTGTTTGCATGCTCTCACATGCCTTAGCTAATGGAAGATTTAGCGTAAGTGTGGACATACATATTCATCTCTAATCCTTCCCAAACCCCAGGGTTGCATCCTGTATGATTAGTCCATCCTCCAAGACTAGGATCAGGAGAAATAATCACGCAAAGGTCAGTCCTAATCACTGCTGCTTGGGTGGGGGAATTTATGGTGCATTTCTGCTGCATGGGACCAGCTCTACTTGCCTCCCTTGCCCAGAAATATATCAGGTGTCGTCTCAAAACCCCATCTCTCTAACGTTAAGCGGTGTTTACTCATGGTGTATTGGCATGTTGTTGTTGTTGTTTGGGACTGAACACAGCTCCGTCTTCAGTTCAGACAGATCAGTAGAGTATGTTCCTTCCTTGTTGCAGCGTCCGGCTCTCGCTGGATTCTTTCATCGGCCACCGATCCAAGGAGCGTTTGAACCTCTTCAAAAGACCACGGCGTAAAACCTGATCTCTGCTGCAGCTGGAGATTTTACAGATGGAGAGTTGGTGCTGGACGTCTGTGTTGCCTGGCGTAGAGTGACAACTCTCTCTGGACAATCAGCGCTCTGCAAGGTTTACACTCCACGGTTTAGTCCCTACTTGCTTATTTATTATTTAAAGTGTGAGTTAAAGATGATGTGGGCAAAATTATCCCCCTGTATCAGTAATATCACAATCATAGGAGCCGAACCTCTTGGCCTGACTGGGTTGGTGTGTTGAGCTGGGTCACTGTGTTGTGATCAGAAGCCACACAGTGTTAACACTGTCCATTATAAATGGCACTTTTTCAGTATAAATTTTAAAACAAAAGATCTAATGGATGTCAGAGAGAATCTGGACTGAGTGAGTGTTCTCCTCCATCAAAGTTAGAACATAATGACACCATTTGAGATAATGAAGCTTTTGGCTGACTGTGTGTGCGCTCTCACCTACAAATTACACCATGACCTTCTCACTGCATACATTACACTACAGTACGGAAAGAGGGAGAGATAGTGAAGTGGAGGAGAAATACCAACAAGATTAGGAAAGGGAGAGTGAAAGAATTTGAGAGAGGAAAAGGTGTAGAAAAAAATAAAGAAAAAAGATAGAAAGATAGAAACAATGCATGAGAGAAGACAAATGAGTATGAGAAAACAGAGCAAGAGCCATGAGAAAAAGAGTGAAACAAATGTGAGTGACAGAGAAAAGAAAATGATTTGAAAGAAATAATAGAAACAGAAAGAGAGGAGAAAGCAGTAGTTGTTTTGTGTTTAATGCTGTAGTAATAAATCTATACGAGAGAAGAGAGAAATAACAGAACACAGAGGAACGGAGGTAATGAAGGGTAGAGAGAGAGACAGAGAGAGATTGAAATGAGGTTTTATCACGGAGATTCTTATTAAAAGGATTGCTCAGACAGCTTGTTAGCTCCATTTTCTCCAGAATCCTTTTCCGGAACAATTACAGAATACAATACACACACACACCTGGGATGAGACACCAAATCATCAATTAAAAGCAAATCTCTCTCTCTCTCAAGTTACAGAATGGTAATTTCAGCTCATGGTTGGGATTTCTGTGTTGAACTTCCTGCCTCTGCAGTGTGGAGAGTGAGTTGAGACTGATTTGAGACTGAATTAAGTCTGGATGGAGACTGAAATGAGACTGAGAGGAGACTGAGTTTCTGGTGAGACTAACATCACGGACAGACTGAGGTCTAAATGTTAATAGTTGAAAAACACTGCAGGATCTCTAAGGTGGTCCATCATTTTAACTCTCAGTTGGGCATTAGGGGTGGACTATTATTGATTATTACTGATTACTGACTGCAATTTACCACCTACACAGAGCGTTAACTTTCTCCGTGGGGTGTTTATACATTTCACTTGAGGAAATGGCTGGGAAATAACCACCTGGGCCAAAGGAAAAGTATATAGCCTCACTGTCATAAACACAAGATCCAGCCTGGATTTCAGGAACATGGTTTTCATAAAACAATAAGGTTGCATTGTAGGTCACTGTCTCACAGCTCAGGGGTCCTAGGCTCACTGTGAGTAGTTTAATGTGTTCGCCCCATGTCTGTATGGGTTTTCTCCCAGTTCAAACACAAATGGAGTGTGAAACAGTTCACGGGTGTGAGTGACAGGGTGAGTGTGTGAAACTGTTCACGGGTGTGAGTGTGTGAAACTATCCAAAGGTGTGAGTGACTGGGTGAGTGTGTGAAATTGTCCACGTGTGGGTGTGTGTGTGTGAAAGTGAGTGAGTGGGTGAGTGTGTGAAATTATCCACAGGTGTGTGTGTGTGTGTCTGGGTGAGTGTGTGAAACTGTCCACAGGTGTGTGTGTGAGAGAGAGAGAGACTGGGTGGATGTGTGAAACTGTCCACAGGTGTGAGTGTGTGAATGAAAGGGTGAGTGTGTGAAAATGTACAAAGGGGTGTGTGTGTGTGTGTGTGTGAGTGAGTGACTGGGTGAGTGTGTGAAACTGTCCACAGGTGTGAGTGAGTAAAATAAAACTTTAAGAGAATTATCAAATCACAGATTCTCATTTTGAGTGTATTTTATAATGAATAAAATAATATTTTTTTGGAAACTGGTTTTGTACACGGCTGCTGTTCCTGTCTGACCTTGTCTGGCCCTTTTTCTCCATAGTATTATGTATCAGACAGGTGGCCATTTCTTTGTCCTTGTGTGTGTGTGTGTGTGTCTTTTGCACAACTTTAAAAGCCTCACCCAGAAACGCAAGGACATGAATTTGAAATTATAGAGCACTCTCGGAAATTGCAGCAGGTTTTTTTATGCCTGCCGTAAAAAGCCAGGGTTGAGGAGGCCTTATGTTACCGGGAGACAAACTGACGCAGCTTAGCAGTGCCCCCCCCTCCCAACACACACACTGCAACACCCCCCGCCCCAGAACGACAAGTCTGAAAACAAATGGAGCCCAAACAAAGTCATATTTTACTGCGAATTTAGAGGCTGTAAAGCAGCAGCATGCAGGGAAAGCTGCTGACACGGGGAAAAGCGTCTGCTCAAGGATAAGGCTTAGCAAACACATTCATCCCCCAGCATGGTCTCCTTTAGCACCATCTCTACGCATGTGTGTCTACAACGGCCTCTGGGTTTGTACCTGAGTTATTACTGCCATTTTGTAAGGAGATGGAAATAGACAACACAAATTAAAGTAAAATAAAGTGGTTTGAGTATTTTGGATCAGCACAAAGCAGTAGAGGTTGTGTTTAGACACAGTTGTGCTGTTCTGTTGTGTTACTAGTAAAACCAACCTCAGGCCAGCAACAACCAGTTTAGAGCAGCACCAAACAAGCATAAACCAGAAATTGACCAGTATAAACCAGCTAAACCAGTACCAGGCCATAATTAAACTACAATAAACCAGAACCAGACCAGTAAAACCAGTAAAAACAACTTAGATCAGTATAAGCCACATCAAACAGCACCATTAATCTACCACCACTGGTCTGGTGCTAGTTTATGTTGTCCTGGTCTGCTTTATATAGGTCGGTTATATAGGTCGGTTTATACTGGTGTGTAATGGTCTGGTGCTGGTTTAGCTGGTTTATACTGGTTTATAATAATCTGGTGCTGGTTTAGCAGGTTTATACTGGTGTGTAATGGTCTGGTTCAGTAGGTTTATACTGGTGTGTAATGGCCTGGTTCTGGTTTAGCTGGTTTATACTGGTGTATAATAATCTGGTGCTGGTTTAGCTGGTTTATACTGGTGTATAATAATCTGGTGCTGGTTTAGCTGGTTTATACTGGTGTATAATAATCTGGTGCTGGTTTAGCTGATTTATACTGGTGTATAATAATCGGGTGCTGGTTTAGCTGGTTTATACTGGTGTGTAATGGTCTGGTTCTGGTTTAGCTGGTTTATACTGGTGTATAATAATCTGGTGCTGGTTTAGCTGGTTTATACTGGTGTATAATAATCTGGTGCTGGTTTAGCTGGTTTATACTGGTGTATAATAATCTGGTGCTGGTTTATACTGGTGTGTAATGGTCTGGTTCTGGCTTAGCTGGTTTATACTGGTGTATAATAATCTGGTTCTGGTTTAGCAGGTTTATACTGGTGTATAATAATCTGGTCCTGGTTTAGCAGGTTTATACTGGTGTGTAATGGCCTGGTTCTGGTTCAGCTGGTTTATATTGGTGCGTAATGGTCTGGTTCAGTAGGTTTATACTGGTGTATAATAATCTGGTTCTGGTTTAGCTGGTTTATACTGGTGTATAATAATCTGGTCCTGGTTTAGCAGGTTTATACTGGTTTGTAATGGCCTGGTTCTGGTTCAGCTGGTTTATATTGGTGCGTAATGGTCTGGTTCAGTAGGTTTATACTGGTGTGTAATGGTCTGGTGCTGGTTTAGCTGGTTTATACTGGTGTGTAATGGTCTGGTTCTGGTTTAGCTGATTTATACTGGTGTGTAATGGTCTGGTTCTGGTTCTGGTTCAGCTGGTTTATATTGGTGTGTAATGGTCTGGTTCAGTAGGTTTATACTGGTGTGTAATGGTCTGGTTCTGGTTTAGCTGGTTTATACTGGTGTATAATAATCTGGTGCTGGTTTAGCTGGTTTATACTGGTGTATAATAATCTGGTGCTGGTTTAGCTGGTTTATACTGGTGTATAATAATCTGGTTCTGGTTTAGCAGGTTTATACTGGTGTGTAATGGTCTGGTTCTGGTTCAGTAGGTTTATACTGGTGTGTAATGGTCTGGTGCTGGTTTAGCTGGTTTATACTGGTGTGTAATGGTCTGGTGCTGGTTTAGCTGGTTTATACTGGTGTGTAGTGGTCTGGTTCAGTAGGTTTATACTGGTTTGTAATGGTCTGGTGCTGGTTTAGCTGGTTTATACTGGTGTGTAATGGTCTAGTTCTGGTTTATACTGGTGTAATGATCTTGTTCTGGTTTGGCAGGTCTAAACTGGTTTGATTCTTGTTTATGTTGATTTGATAATGGCCTGTTTCTGATTTGTTTTTTCTCGTCTAGTGTTGGTATAACTTGTTTGTAGTGGTCTAGTTTAGTCTTGGTCGGGTGTTTGTTTATATTTGTTTGTTTGTTCGTGTTTTCTAATCAGGCTTTTTTTTAAATCAAGTTTGTGCCTGGTTTATTAGGTTTATACGGATTTGTGCATGTTTATTTAGGTCTAGTATTGGAATAATTGATTTTTTTCTGGTCTGGGTCCTGTTTATCTGATCACCCAGAAGGGTTATTATTGTATACAGGCCATTTATAGTGTTACTGTAGATATTTTATAAAAATGAACCAAGATAAAGACATTTTCTGGATTCCAGCTATATTTCCAGCTACAATACAATGATTAATCCACGTCTGTTTATGGTGGATATCATAAAAGACATTTGCATATTTATGGAAAAGTTTTGATACAGAATGTAAAGACTTGTGTGTGTGAGACTTGTGTGTTTGGGGGGGGCATCTGAGCAGTGTTGACTGTAAAGGGTCCTTATATCTAGAAATGCGATATATTAACTATAACAATGAGTACATTTAAAAATAATAAATAAACACATATAAAACCACATATAAAAATGTATAAAGTTTAAAATCATACAGTTTACTCCCAGTCTGTAATGTTATCTGAAACTTTATAGACACACTTACAATGAGTTACTTCTGCTCTGTTAAGATGTACTGATATTGAACAATCCCTATTTCTGGATACTGTGCTTCAGCTTTAGTTTTATTACATTTCCGAAAAGGAGATAGTCAGTGCTAATATCTGCAGGCCAAGCACAGGCATTACAATTTCCCAGCATTCCTCCTATTGACTCAGCCTTGTAGCTGTTGAATGGGAGCATTTAGCACATTGATAAACGACTTTCCTACACAACAGGACACGTGCACTGTAGAGGGGGAAGAAAGCTACAATATCCGCTTTAGGACAATAACACACAATAGCGGTCTCATTAATTTCACTCTGAAAAACCCCCCTCTTCTGCCCTGACACTTTCTCTGGGCTCTTTCCCCATGATCTAACACAGCTCGCAGAGAGAAACGGATGAAAGGCCAACAAAAGATCATTGAACGGAGATATGAAAGTCGCTATTGTTGCCACGGAGATCTCTCATGTCTGTGACAGGCCATTAGCACATTAGCATGCCTCATACAAAAAAAGTTGCCATATTTGGCAGAGAGCGAGCTAATCGCCTGGGTTCTTAATGAGCTGTGTGTTCGGCTGGAGAACCAGAGTTCCACTGCTGTAGTTAGAGTCTGACTAAAATAACCGGACAGCGTGAGGGTCAGCACAGCCAAAACCAGCAGGCTGCGTTAAAGCTGACAGTTACTCAGTGAGCAAACAGAGTGTAGGAGTGTATTATTTAGGATTTGGTCTTTATGCTCGATTAATAACATGTGGGATATAAGTGATGTATAAGTTTAAAGAACACATCTCTTATTTCACAGAATGTAGTATAATGTAGTTGTAATGTGATAGCTTACCCAGGGATGGGTTAAAACCAAGGAACCATGAGTGAGCTACTAGTGGAGTAGTTTGTTAATGGAAAGGAAAAGACAACTAAACAGGTGAAGATGCCAAATCAAAATATCTGAGAAAAGAAAAAACACAATAAGCTTAAAAATCTCTTTTTTTTCTTTTAAATAAAAGAGACAAACAAAGAACAAATGACTCAAGAAGGTTTCACAGGAAAGAGACCCAGGAGAACGCTCTAGAGACTTTACCAAAATGACCAGCCAGTTTTCTGTAGCACTCTTGAAAAGAGAAACCCAAGACTGAGCACTGAGGTGCGTGCTGGCTTTCCTTAAGTAGGAGAGGAACAGGTGCTGCTGATTTCTCCTAACTAAGGTGTATTGGCTCCATGTCTCCCTCTGCTGGCTGGGGTTGGCCTAGTGGGCAACTGGGCCCCTGTCTGAACCCTTACAGTAGTAATAGTATGCAAACTACACCCATTGTACACTCTCAGAAATAAAGGCACTGTACAGGAACATCACTGTCACTGAAGGTACACACAGTGGAGTGCATCTTTAAAGGTACAGCAGTGGTGTTAAAGTCCAGTTGTATTCCTTTAAGGTTCATTACATTCTCTTCTCTTTGTAATCTGAACAGAATAAAAGTCCTGGAAGTGAAACAGGGCGAATGAAATCAACATAATTTTAAAATCTACAGTTATTATAGAATAAGGTACAGTTATGGTCCCTAATTAAATGTGCTGTATATGTTCTTTTGAGGGTGCCACCACAGAGGCAGTTTTTCTGAGAGTGGAGCCTATTTTAGAGCCATTTAAAATCCAGTCTATTCATGGAAACTGAGCTACAAACACAATAGCCCGTTTTAGATTTGTGGGCATCTCTTAGAGCTCTGCTTCTGTGCCTGTGCTCCATTGGTAAAAAGCGTTTAATGCTGTGATGTACTCTTTTTTTTTTGAGACACACAGATGCATTTTAAAGCTTGTTAATTTGGTGGACAGAGAAACTGAGCATAAGACAATGAGAGAGGAGCAGCGCAACCTGGGGATGTGACATTTAAAATCCGCTGCTGCAGAGACCCATCCCCTGAAAACAATTTCAGCTTAAAAACATGTTAACACTTCTGAACTGGCGAATCACTAACGCAAGCTTCACATGATGTTTTCATCATCTTGAGCATAGAATGATGTGTCCAATTTTTCACAGCACAACAATCACACAACCAAGTCTCACAGCTATTACACACAACTGATTTAATGATTATTAGTTAGGACAGAGTTTACTGTGACTGATGTTAAATGAGAATCAGACAAAAGAGAGGTGAGTATCATCAGCATTTAAAAAAATAAATGTTTGAAATAGATCAGTGTGTGTGTGAGTAAATGTGTGAAGGACTGGCACCCCCTCCAGGGTGTGTTCCTGCCTTGTGCCCAGTGATTCAGGGTAAGCTCCGGACCCACCGCTGCCCTGAACTGGATAAGGGTCACAGACAATGAATGAATGAATTAATTAATTAATATGCTGGGTGCTTTTTTAAAATGAAACATATATAAACACAGTAAAAAGATGCTTGTTCTAAAAGTAGACACTGTGTTGTGAACGAGTGAAGAACAGTGTGTTTCCAGATGTTTCTCCTGATCGTATGGATTTGTTCAATCTACAGCACACTTCATTTAACACAATGGAGTATTTATTAACCTCTGACACTAGGCACTGGACGATCACCTCAAACAACACTGGACTGTCACAAGGAGAGATGTGGAACACACACACACACACACACACACACAGGAACAAACTGCAAAAACTGGAAGAGAAAGAATGATGTAAGGTTGGTCCTACAGTGTATGTTTCATCAAGTGTGAGTGTGTGTGTGTGTGTGTGTGTGTGTGTGTGTCAGAGATCAGACCATGCACTATGAATGAAAAGAAAAAACTACTCGCTTCTTTTGAAAAGGGCAAACTGACATCAGCTCTCTCTCTCTCCCTCACTCACACTCACATACCCACACACACATACACACACTTACCTGAAGAGAAGAAGAGAGAAATGAGACAATAAAGATAGATAGAAAGAAAGAAAAGGAAAACAGAAGGAAAGAATGGAAGAAAAAAGAAGGTGGTTCATGAGAGAAAAGATAGAGAGTGAATGAATGGAGATGAAAAGGGAGAGAACCAAAAACAATTTTAAAAAGAGAAAACTGTAAAAGAACGTAAGAAGGACAGAGAGGAACAGAGAAAAAGAAAGAGAAGAATGTAAAAGAGAATAAATGAAAAAAGCACAAAATGATGAGTGAGGGTTAAAAGAGAACAAAAAAGGAAGATGGAAAAGAAGAAAAAGAAGGGAAGAGATTAAAAACCAAAAAAGAGTGAAAGAAGGAAAGCTCTAAGAGAGAGAGAGGTGTAGGTGTGTGAGTATTATTCACTCGCTCAGTGTTGTTAATAACACTCTGGGCCTGGAGCGGAGTGTGTTTTAAAGACTGATAGAAAACCAATTATCGATAGAACTGTTCTGCAGCCGCACTGCTGACCTTTACACACCGCATTCCCCTCCCTCCATCCCTCTCTCTTTCTCTCCATTCCTCTCCCTCTCTCTCATTCTCACTCCTTAATCCAGCCTTCGCCATAACTCATTCCTTCTTCTTTTTCCTACATCCTCTCTTGCTCTCTACACCTCCATCCTTCTTTCTCTCTCTGTTCCTCCATCCCTCCTTCTCCTATTGAATTCCCTCCTTTTATTTCGCCCATTCTTATTTTCATTTCTTTCCCCCTCATTCTCTCAGTCTGTTTGCTTCCTTAGTATTTTTCCTCCTCTTCCCCCCTAAATCACACTCACTCGATATCTCTCCTCATCCTTGTCCATCTCTTCTTTTCCACCATGTCCCCCTCTCTGTTTCAGTTCACTTTGTCTTTGCATGCTTAAGTTTCTAATGAAATTTCACTTTAGTTGTTCAAACATTTTTCTTTCCTTCTTGTTGCATGGACTGAGGTTTTCTTGTTGTATTTGGTCCAAACATAGTTAATTGGCTACAACTTGATCACAGACAACCCTCCAGCTCCATCACTCCGAGAACACAGTTCCCATATTTCACTGTCCTGTCCTGGGGAGGGGGTTGGAGCGCTACCTCTCTGGCCGACACCTGACATTGTGCATGTTGTCTTTAGGTTCAGGAGTGAAACTTTCAGCTGGGAATGCTTTTCTATGAAGATTAACAAAATGTTGGTGTGTATGTAAGCACTGTGATATAACGAATTACAGGTGCATCTCAATAAATTAGAATATCTTCAAAAAGTTAATTTAAAAAGTAATTCAATTCAAATAGTGAAACTCATATATTATATAGATTCATTACAAACAGAGTGATCTATTCATCAAATCAAATCAAATCAAATTTATTTATATAGCGCTTTTCACAACTGATGTTGTCACAAAGCAGCTTCACAGAATTCCAGTAAGACAAGATTTGACATGAAATGTAAAGACAAATGTAAAACCCTCAAGTGAGCAAGCCAGGGGCGACAGTGGCAAGGAAAAACTCCCCCAGCTGAGGAAGAAACCTTGGGAGGAACCAAGGCTCACAAGGGGTGACCCATCCTCCTCTGGTCAATCTACTGGTGATGATAGTTAGTAGTCCATGAGAACTTCAGTGTAGGGACAGCTTCAAGGCACTTGGTGGTTGCTGGAGCGTGGGCAGCTGGTCTGAAGCGTGGAGGAGGATCTCGACAGTCATCCATCAGTGTCCAGACAGACAGGTGGGCAGTCGTTTACTCGGAAAGATGTAAAGGGATGGAATTAGTTTTGAACTGTTTTGTGTTTGTAAAGTAGAAAATATGAAAATTTCCAGAGTGTGGCTAATGACTCCGGCAGATCTGACTATGACAGCATTAACTAAAAGGAGAGAACCAGGAGGACACACAGACACGGGAGCATCCTGAAACACTGGCATCCCTCCGCTCCACCGTCAACAAACCTGAGTGATCGCGAGAAGCGGCGGGACGACAGCACCAGCGCCTCAGTTTACTATAATTCCCTGTGTCCATGGACCCCCCGGATCTGCCGCCTTTATCTATGGGGGAGCATTAGCTACCAAATGATAAACTAAACAAATGAGTTTTTAGCCTACATTTGAAGATTGCGACTGTGTCTGAGTCCCGAACATTTTCTGGAAGATCATTCCAGAGTTGGGGGGCTTTATAAGAAAAGGCTCTTCCCCCAGCTGAGGCCTTCTGAATTCTGGGAACATTTAAAAATCCAGTATTCTGTGATCTGAGTAAACGTGGAGGCTCATAATAGGAAATTGTATCTTGAAGATATTCAGGAGCAAGCCCATGTAGAGCTTTATATGTTAATAACAAAATTTTGTAGTCAATGCGGAATTTAACAGGCAGCCAATGAAGTGATGATAAAACTGGGCTGATATGTTCAAATTTTCTAGTTTTAGTGAGGACCCTAGCTGCAGCATTTTGAACTAGTTGAAGTTTTCTTAAATTGCTGCTGGTGCATTCTGACAGTAGTGCGTTACAGTAGTCAAGCCTTGAAGTAATAAAGGCATGTACTAATGTTTCTGCGTCCTGGAGGGATAAGGCATTTCTAATCTTAGCATTATTGCGAAGATGTAAAAAAGCTGTCCTAGTGATACTACCTATGTGTTGATCAAATGATAAATCCGGGTCAATTATGACACCAAGATTTTTTGCTGCTGAACCAGGTTTAACTGGAAAGTTAGCTAGATTTAAAATTAAGTCTGATAATTTATTTCTTGTCACTTTTGGACCCAAAAGCAGGACCTCTGTTTTGTTGCTGTTTAGGAGGAGGAAATTACGCAACATCCAGCCTTTCACGTCTTTTACACAGTCCTCTATTTTCTTTAATCTGTGTTTGTCATCGGGCTTGGCTGAAATATACAATTGTGTGTCGTCTGCGTAACAGTGAAAGTTAATGTCATGGTTTCTTATAACTGTGCCTAGCGGTAACATGTATAATGTAAATAATAATGGTCCTAAAATAGAGCCTTGTGGAATTCCAAATCTTACTTTAGAATAATTTGAATTTAGATTGTTTACTTTTACGAATTGATAACGTTCCGTTAAGTAAGATTTAAACCATAATAGGGCTGTCCCTGTGATTCCAACCATGTTTTCTAACCTTTCTATGAGAATATAACCATTCATTCATTCATAAATTCATTCATTGTCTGTAACCCTTATCTAGTTCACGGCGGCGGTGGGTCTCGAGCCTACCCAGAATCACTGGGTTCAAGGCAGGAACAGACCCTGGAGGGGGCAACAGTCCTTCACAAGGCGAAAAACAGTCACACATTCACTCACACACATGGACACTGTTGAGTCTCCAATCCACACAGACAAAAGGAGAACACAGCACATTTCTCACAGACAGTCACCCGGAGGAAACCCACACAAACACAGAGAGAACACACCACACTCCTCACAGACAGTCACCCGGAGGAAACCCACAAAGACACAGGGAGAACACATCACACACCTCACAGACAGTCACCCTGAGGAAACCCACGCAGACACAGAGAGAACACACCACACTCCTCACAGACAGTCATCCGGAGGAAACCCACACAGACACAGGGAGAACACACCACACACCTCACAGACAGTCATCCGGAGGAAACCCACACAGACACAGGGAGAACACACCACACTCCTCACAGACAGTCACCCGGAGGAAACCCACGCAGGCACGGGGAGAACACACCAACTCCTCACAGACAGTCACCCGGAGCGGAACTTGAACCCACAACCTCCATGACCCTGGAGCTGTGACAGAGACACTACCTTTTGCACAGTATTTTATATCCAAATATTGCACTTTTTGTTTGTCAATGAATACTTTATGTACAGACCAGTAAAATGTACTTATCTCTCTCTCTCTCTCTGTCGTCCTTTGTGCAGTGAACTGTGGTATTAAGGCTAGCGGTGTAACCTTTAAATAACATCTCAAAGATCAAACACTCACTCACACAAACAATGTTATTTAAGCAAGATGTTAATATATATATATATATATATATATATATATATATATATATATATATATATATATATATATATATATATATATATATATGTGTGTGTGTGTGTGTGTGTGTGTGTGTGTATGTGTGTGTGTGTGTGAAAAATAAATGTGAAAAACCCCTGAAAACTGAGCCCAGTGTCAGAAGGAGAAACACTCCACACCATAGATGCTGTTTGTGCAAATAAATTACATAAAACATACCTTAATAATAAGAATAATAATGAATTATTGTCACTGGTGCACATACTAGGGTGGCACGGTGGCGCAGCAGGTAGTGTCGCAGTCACACAGCTCCAGGGGCCTGGAGGTTGTGGGTTCGATTCCAGCTCCGGGTGACTGTCTGTGAGGAGTTGGTGTGTTCTCCCCGTGTCCGCGTGGGTTTCCTCCGGGTGCTCCGGTTTCCTCCCACAGTCCAAAAAAAACACACGTTGCAGGTGGATTGGCGACTCGAAAGTGTCCGTAGGTGTGAGTGTGTGAGTGAATGTGTGTGTGTCTGTGTTGCCCTGTGAAGGACTGGCGTCCCCTCCAGGGTGTATTCCCACCTTGCGCCCGATGATTCCAGGTAGGCTCTGGACCCCCCGCAACCCTAAATTGGATAAGCGGTTACAGATAATGGATGGATGGATGGTGCACATACTGCTTGTGTAATCTCCATAGAAACACATTCATAAACAGATTCCCTCTGGAGCAGCTGCAGATGGAGATAAAATAACTGAGTGTTGGTGAGTGGGGTATAAAGCCCACAGCACTGGGCAGGGAACACTGAAACTGTGTTCTCTGGAGAACTGGAGCTAATCATCTACATTAGAACCTGATTATGCTGATTCTGACTGCAAAGAAATCCTCACAGCAATGTTCCAACATCTCAATAAAAGCCATCTGAGGAGAGTAGGGAGTGTTAATGCAGAATTTACTAGCATAGACCACGCCCAGAGATGCGTCGGAGAGGGGGGCGAACTCAGAAGGTTTGGGCTGGAGTTCGAGGTGGCTCAGAGGCATGTGCGTAAAAGCCGTGCCCCCAATCGTTCACGGGCCGCGAGCAGATCGTGGGTGTGGGTACGAATGTATCTGTGGTAGGCTTGTGAGGACCAGCGGCCGAGGACATGGACGGTGTGGTAGGGAATTCCTTGGTGGGAGGCTGAGGAAGCCGCACCGGTCCTAAAGGAGTGAGCAGAGAAGTAAGCGGGATTGAAAACACTGAGAGAAAGGATGCAATGGATATGGAGGTGGTTTGGAAGTCAAAGCATAGAAACGGAATGTTATGAAGTTGATGGAAACGTCTGAAGGTTAGCCAGCCGGTCCAGTATGTAGAGAGGGTGTTGGGTGCTACGGCCTGGAGGATGAGGTCTTGCGAGATGAGTGAAAGATGGTGGAGCCAGGATGAAGTGGGAAGATGATTTCTGAAAATGGAGGAGTCGACATGAGATGAAGGTCCGGTTGAGGTGCCAATGCTCCAAATCTCTGAAATTGAAAACGAGAGAGTGAATCAGCTATTGGATTGGAATGGCCGGAGATGTGAGTAGCCTTTAAAATGAATTGGTGCATAACTGAATGCCAAACTAGACGGCGGAGAAGGAACATGAGTGGCAGTGACTTTGAATGCCCTTTGTTAATTATGTTTAGGACTGATGCGTTGTCTAAATGAATGATAATGGTGTGACGAGCCCATTCATGCCCCCAAAGAATGGCAGCGGCCATGATGGGGTACAACTCGAGCAACACGATTAAGTCGCCAGCGTCGATTGAGAAGGAGGAGAGTCCTGAGGGCCACTGGGATGCGAACCAGTGACCATCGTAGTAGCCGCCGAAACCTGTAGAAGGAGCGGCAACCGTAAATATGGAGGGGTCTTCAGGAATGGAAAGAGCATCATTGTAGAAGAATGAGATGCCATTCCAGTGGCAGAGGAGGAGGTGCCAGAAGTTCAGCTCGGATTTACAAGCGGGGTCTAGGTTAACGACGTGGAACAGAGAGGAGATGGGAAGGAGAAGAGGTGAGATCAAGGAGGTGTGAAACGAAAGCACAACCTTGGGGTATAATTCGTATGGCAAAGTTGAGGTGACCCAACAGAGAGAGGAACTGATGCTTATTGCAACTAGCTTGGGTAAGAAAGTCAGAGAGGAACTGGATGATGTCGAGCAACGGGAAGTCATCGAGGAGGTGGATGATGTAGGCAGGTGATAGACGTTCAGCAATATCCAAGACAGAACCTTGGCAAAGGAGTCAAAAATCTTGAGGCTGCTCTTACAACCGAAGGTCAGTCGGACTGCAAAGTAATATGAGCCTCGCCAGTGCACACCGAAAAGGTGCCAGAAATCGGGATGAAGTGGGAGGATTTTAAAGGCGGAGACAATGTCCGCCTTGGCCAACCAGGTGCCGTGTCCTATAATCTTGATGAGTGCAATAGCATCCTCGACATATGTATAGGAGAGGGAAAATCCATGCTGGGAATGAGACTATTGATGGACGGCACGGAGGAGCCGTGGGGAGCCGAAAGGTCTATGCTGAGGCGTTTTTGCCTGAATACATTTGGGTGGCGATACCAGTGGGGTTGATGCGGAAGGAAGAAAAGGGAGGCATGGAGAAGGGGCCAATCATGAAACCGTCGGAGACCTCCTTGTCTAGGAGTGATGTAACGACATGGAGTTCGGCTTTGGCTGATAGCAGATTGCGAGTGGAGACAAAGGAGTTGGGGAGGACTACCAGACCGGGAGAAAAGCCGAAGAGAATGCCATTGAGATGGAAACAGGCGAAAGTGGAGTCGGGATGACGGGAGAGACAGGTGGCGAATTCCGGCACGTTGATGGGAGTGGAAAGGAAATAAAGCAGTCAGCTGCTGCCGAATCTAGGTGGTCTAAGGGGACAGCTGGGTCGGGCGTGAGCCTGGCCACAGTATGTGCAGATGTTCAGGAATCTGCATAAGGGTGCGAAACATCCACCTGAGTTAAAGTTGTTGCAAATCATCTGGCCGTTGAGGTAGGACAGGCGCCGTCCGCGACTATCGTGAGAGCTGGAAGTTGTAACGCGTGGTGCGATTGTGGCTGTGGATGAAGCGGGGACGATGGCGGTAGCAGCAATGGGAGTTTGTGAGAGAAGTGAATATGATGCGGCTGGATGGGATGGGTTGCCGCACACATCGCACGAAAGGGTGATGCGACCTGCAAAGACAGTTCTGTACAGTTCTAGATCCAGAGCACCTCAGTAGCAAGCGATGTTCCATTGCTGCAGGCGGGCGGGTAGAGAATTGCCGATGGTACTAATAAAAGGCGGAACCCCCGAAGCGAAATGCGAGATTGAGTATGATGGATAAGTAATCGTCAAGTTCCCGCCGATGGGTTGGAAAGGCAGAGCAGAGAATTTCGCGGTAAATGGAGAAAGCGGCGACCAGAGGCAGAAGTAGCAGCAGGCAGGCTTGGACCTGAGGCGTGGATTGAAGGGCCCGATGGTATGACGGTGTCTTCAAGGTCCGAGGCTGGGATCGCTGGATTGAGACGTAAAGTGGAAGCCCCGGGGGGCGGCTGGCGAGGGCGGCCTCTGCGGCGAGGAGGCGGAACCGGCGTGTCGTGATCGAGAATGGTGGGCTGGGCTGCAGTGTACCTGGGGCCGGTGGAGGAAGCCTGGAGTAGCAAAAATAGCGTTTTCTTGTTGGCTGAGCAGGAAAACGATATGCCGCGATCCTGTAAGGCCTTCTGGAGTCCGGCCACTGTCCAATCCGTGGCAGCATGAGCAGTGGGAGGAGAAACGTGGGGCCTGCCATGAGCGGCGGAATTGGCGGGAGGAGTAGTCCGGCGACTGGAGCGAATAGAGGCTGGGGAGGAATGGCGGGAATGCCTAGAGCCGGAGTGCGGAGCTCGGAGGCGGCTGGATCAGGAGCCTGAGGTGGTCGAAGCAGGAGTGGCTGGAACCTCGACCACCGAGCGAAGCCTAGGGGTAGGTTGCAAACTGATAAATGAGGGACCAGGGGATGTGGAAAATAATTCGTCATCGGAGGCAATGAGAACGATGTCCATGGTGGCGGGAAAAAAGCCGGACGGGTGAGAAACAAAACGCAATGCGATGTTGTTCGACACGGGGATTGAGTGAGAGTGAAGGAGTATAAATAGAGCTGTGGAGAGGTAATTGGGGCGTGGTCTAGCTCCCAAAACTATGTCACGTGGTGACTTTACTTTAGGGGGATAAACTCTGTATTACAGCTGTTTTAGTGGACATAGTAAAGTTTTTGTTGACAAAGCCCAGGAGCATAAATACCAAATCTTACCTAGTGTTTCTTTACAGTAACTGAGCTTCTGTACTAATCTGTT
Source organism: Hoplias malabaricus (assembly GCF_029633855.1). Taxonomy (NCBI): domain Eukaryota; kingdom Metazoa; phylum Chordata; class Actinopteri; order Characiformes; family Erythrinidae; genus Hoplias; species Hoplias malabaricus. Next base: position 55,022,805 of record NC_089800.1, read on the forward strand.
TATTATAATTTATAACATAAATATTTGCTGATTCTTGGTGGTAAAAATTTATTTTTGCTTGCTGAACCTGACATAACAGGGTGGGGTGGGGTCAGGGCCAAAGACCAGAAAACAAACACACCTTCAGAGGCAAGTGTGTGTGTGTGTGTGTGTGTGTGTGTGTGTGCATATGTGTCTATGACAGATAGAGTGACAGAACGAATCAGCTCGAATCAGTGGGTGATGCTGGAGCAGCTGGACTGGTGCAGTGGACCTGTCAACATGGCAACAACATCCAGAATAGTGTGTGTGTGTTTGGGGGAGTGGGGGGCATGGGGGGGCGAGTGAGGGATGGGAATGGGGGAGATAGAAAGAGTGAGAAAAAGAGAAAATATTATGATTGCGAGAGTGTCTAATATCTGTAGTGTGACTCCTGGTGGTGTATAACAGTGTTTACTGGAGTTGATTATGAGCTAATGTCTCTGATTCTGCTCTAAACTGTCAGAATTAAAAGTACTGTATAGGTACACTACTATCACTAAAGCTACAAACAGTGTAGTGTGTCTTTAAAGGTACAGCAGTGGTGTTAAATTCCAGTTGTGTTCCCTAAATGGTTATTACATTCTCTTCTCCAGAATCTTTCATTATACAACTGTGTCAAATAAAAGAAAAGAATAAAAGTCCTGGAGATCTACAATTTTTCTACATCTTTAAAATCTACAGTTAATATAGAATAAGGTACAGTTATATTCCTAATTAATGGTACAGTATATAAACCCTTGAGGGTACCACCACAGAGACAGCTAATTCTGAGAGTGTGCGGTGTCTTTATTCAGGTTGTTTATGGACTAATTCTTGTTTTAAGAAATGTTTGATATCCTTTAGACATAAATATCCCATGTTCTGGTGTAAAATAATTAACGTCAGCTTTTATGAAATACAGATGCATGTAAAGTTCGTGTGAAGGGGAGAATTCTCTGAGGTTGTTTACTGCCCGAAATCTGTCACTGAACAGTGTACAGGAGCATTCATCAAAATCACATAGGGACCATTAGACACATTTCTTCAGGACCTTGTTCACAGACCGATATCTCCAATTCCAGAGTGTGTAAGTGTTTATTACGATCACTAAAAGTATTGCCCAATGTAATGTAAGGATGTGTTTATTGAGCTAATTTATGGACTAATATCAGCTATTCTAGTGTGTAGTAATGTGTACTGAGGCTGTTTGTAGGCTCATTCCTCCTAAGCTACTCTTTTGAAGAGTTTATGGAGGTTCTTTATGGATTAAAGCTGGAGTAGGTGATTTTATAGAAGGTTTTAAGACATATTTTGAAAAAATCCAGCCAACAAAATTTTATGATTTAAATTTTAAATAGAAGTATGCGGTACATAACTTTCTGTTCCACCTTCTCTGGCACTGTTCCACCTTCTCATGTAAAACCTTCCTAGCCGAGTAGGAGCCATCTAAAGAACATTTACAAAGTATTAATTACAAACTACTCAATAATGCCATTAATTATGGGAGTAATGTTTGATGTGTATATTTATACATATACTATATTCTGTCCATTAAAAGATTTCCCAGAAAATTCATTCCCTGAAGACCCCCTCTGCTGAAAATCAAGTTGTGTACATTGTTTACATGTGTGTGTGTGTGTGTCTGGTGTTATTTATATGCCAGAGGAAGTATCATGAGTGAAATAAGCAGTCTGTGTTGTGGCTGAGCTTTTCAGCTTTAAAACTACTTCATGTGGAGGGTAGGATTTTCTGTAGTGTGATAGCGCAGAGACTTGTTGCTTCTTTGAAAGCAAACAAATTAATTGATAGGTCAGTACAAAAGGCAGGGGGTTCTGGCTTTGCAGGATGTTTGGAACATAACAGCATGATCTGGCATCAGATTCAGACAGCTAAGAAAATGTGTAGAGATCTGCATATCATTTTCCTAGATTTAGCGAATGCATTTGGCTCAGTGTCACATAAACGTATGTGGAAAGCCTTTGAATTTTTCCAGGTGCCAGATAAGGTTACTAGGTTTGTTAAAGCATATTTTCAGAACATTCAATTTTGCTTTGTACAGGGGAATTTGTTACATCATGGCAGAGGTTAGAAATAGGTAGAATGGTTGGATGTATTTCACCGTTAGTATATACAATGGCGATGGAGGTAGTAACCGGGGCCTCTAAGTGGGCCGTAGGCAGGGAGAGGTTGCATGATGATACTTAGCTTCCCCCAGTCAGGGCTTACATGGGCAACATGATGACCCTGGTGACTACTGTGCCTTGCACATGGCGGTTGCTGGTGAAGTTAAACAATAATCTAAGGCTGGCTAGGCTGAATGTTAAACCAAGCAAGTCTAGAAGTCTGTCAATTTTTAAAGGAAAACATGTACAGGAAAATTTTTGGATAGAAGGAGAATTGATTCCTACAGTACTGGTGTCACGCCCTTGTCTCGTCACCTCTGTTTTCCCCGGTCATGTGCTCTTTTTAGCACATGGCTATGTTTTGTTTATGTCCTTGTCTCCGCCCTCGTCCTGCCTTTGTTCCGCCTCCTCGTCCGTGTCATGTGTTAACCCGTCCTCCTCGTTATCTGTCCAGGTGTGTCTCGTTTGTGTCAGTATTTAAGCCCTCTTGTTTCACGTCGTGTTTGTTTCATATTCCAAGTCGTGCCGTTTCCTTTCTCTTTTCACCTTGTCGTGTTGTTTCTCATTTCTCCTTTCTCCTTTGTTAAGTCGGTCATGTTATCTGTCTGTCTCCTAGGCTTTTCCCGTTGTCGTTTCGTTTCCCTTCCCAGTCGTGTCGTTTCACTTTTGTTAGTTCCTGTCCATGTCTTGTTGTTTCTCTTCATTTCCTAGTCCTTACGTTTAATTTATATTTCTAGCCTTGTGTTTTTCACTGTTGCCTGTCTTTATTTTGGTATGTCTTTTTGTTTAATTAAAATCTACTGTGTTCTAGCAAGTGCGTCCGCCTCTGTCAGTCCGCCCCGTGATCCGTGACAGAATGTGCGACCCATATCTGGACGCAGCTAGCACAGAAAAAATGTTTGACAGGGCCGTGATATGGAGTAGCCGGCTCAGGCAGATACACGCCAGTGTCACTCAGCGCCTACAAGAAGAGGCAGCTCGTGAATCGAGTGATTGCGCCAGCGCGAGTCGAAGGAATCGCCGAAAAAAACGTGCTGGAGTCACCCCCTCGATGGTCGATTACCCCCTCTGGTCCGGGGAAATTTTTTGGGGGGGTTAAGGGTAGGGGCTGTTAGCCTCCAACCTCAGGACTACGGAGGTGGGGCTAACAGGGGCGCACCTCTGAGGGATCTAATGGGTGCGCCTGTGAAACCCCCTAAACCCTCTACAGCTCCAGCGCGAGCCCGACGAACAGCACGAGCCCCTGCCTCGGTGGAAGCCTCTGCTCCGGTCTCCGTGAGAGCGACACCAACGGCCGCCCCTTTCTCCGAGAGTGCGGCGCCAACGGCCGCTCCTGTCTTCGTGAACACGGCGCCTCCTGCCGCTTCAGTTTCCGTGAACGCGGCACTTCCGGGCGCGCCTGTCTTCGTGAGCGCGGCGCGCGCCTCTCCTGTCTCCGTGAAAGCAGCGCCTACGGCCGCTACTGTCTCCGTTAGCGCGGCGCCCGCTTCTCCTGTCTCAGTGGGCGACGTCGCAGATTCCTCTGCCTCCTTGGAAGACGTCACTGCAGGTTCCCCTGCCTCCGTGGAGGACGTCACTGCAGGTTCCCCTGCCTTCGTGGACGACGTCACTGCAGGTTCCCCTGCCTCCGTGGAAGACGTCACTGCAGGTTCCCCTGTCTCCGTGGACGACGTCACTGCAGGTTCCCCTGTCTCCGTGGACGACGTCACTGCAGGTTCCCCTGTCTCCGTGGACGACGTCACTGCAGGCTCCCCTGTCTCCGTGGACGACGTCACTGCAGGTTCCCCTGCCTCTGTGGACGTGGTCGCAGGTTCCCCTGCCTCCGTGGACGTCGTCGCAGGTTCCCCTGCCTCCGTGGACGACATCGCAGGCTCCCCTGCCTCCGTGGACGACGTCGCAGGCTCCCCTGCCTCCGTGAACGATGTCGCAGGCCGTTTCTGCCCCCGTGACTGTGGCCTCGGCCATTTCTGCCCCCGTGACTGTGGCTCCGGCCGCTCCTGATCGTGCCCGTGGGAAGGCCCCAAGGACTTCGGGGTCGATCCCTAGAACTGTGCCCAGGCTGGTTCCTCAGACTGCCCCACAGACATTTGCCAGTCCTGGGCACCCACCAGTAGTATTGGTTCCCTTGTCTGTCCCTGTCCTGTGAGACTGGAGAGACTAGTGAAGAGTTTAGGTAGATGGTACCGCACTAAATGATACTGTCCAAGCTGTAGGAATAAAGGTTGAATTGGGGGAGGATATTAATAGCATTGATAGATCATGTTGAAATTGTGGTGTCTGCAGTTTGGCTTACTGCCTCGTATTAGATGGCCACTGACAGTTTATGACGTTTTGATCACAGATGCAGAGATGATGGAAAGGGTTATGATCAAGGCCATAAGAAAGTGGCTCTGTGTGCCATAGTGTTTAAGTAGTGTGGCATGGTATGGGAGAAGGGTCCTGGAGCTACCACTCACAAATTTAGTTGAGGGTTTTAAATGTGCATAGGTGTGTCGTGAGATGATTTTGTCAGAATCAAAGGATGCAGTGGTGAAAGCAGCAGCGCCAGTCACAAAAGTAGGAAGGAAGTGGAACCCACAAGTGGCAGTGCAGGTAGCTAGGCGCTCATCAGAGCTAATGGATGTTATTGGCCAGGTGCAATGTGGAAGAGCGGGAGTGATTCATGGAAAGTGTTTAGTAAGGCTACATCACCAGAGAGAAAGCAATTGATGACTAGATTTATTCACGATCAGGAAGAAGATGCATGGTGCACAACAGCAGCATCACAGGCAAAACAAGGCTAGTGGCTTTGCTGGGAGAATCTAGAGAATCGGAAGATCACTTGGCAAGAATTGTGGGTGATTTAGGCAAGTCACATATATTTTTTTTTGCTTGGAGTAACTTATGATGTCCTTCCAACTCTACAAAATCTTGGACAGTGGGTAGGTGAAGACCTATTTTGTACAAGGGTTAGCATGCTGAAGCATATTCTATCAGCTTTTAAGATTAGTTTGTCGTAGGGGAGGTATACATGGAGACATAATCAGGTCCTAAGGGTTTTAGCGTGTTTGTTGGACAGCAAACTCTTGGAGGTAAATGCATTAACGAGTGGTTGTAGTAATAAAGTGATTAGGTTTGTGTGTGAGGGTGAACACATTTGAGAGCATGCACAGGCTGTAAATATTGGTAGATAGGGCAAAGCATGAGAGGTAAAAAACTGCAGGTCCCAAAGTGAGTTGTTTTAACTACACTGAGGCCAGATATGGTGCTGTACTCTGAAAGTAAAAGAATAGTTTATTTCATAGAGTTAACAGTTCCATTTGAGGATTTGAAGCTTAAGTATGTGGACTTGACGTCTGAGGTAAGGGAACGTGGGTGGCAGGCACTTGTCAGACCAGTGGAGATAGGGGATTGGTAGCCAAGTGTGCCACATCCCTCCTTGTGCAGTTCAGCATCAGGGGTTGGAAACTAAGGGCAGCTGTGAAGTAGTTATCAGAAAGAGCTGAAAGGTCTTGTCAGTGGTTGTAGATAAGGAGAACACAGAGTAGTTGGGGAAATGCACTGTAGAGGTCCTGTTGTGGTGGTTGGTGATGTAACACGTAAAGATCACACGGAACTGGTGGCACTGAGCATGCACTAATGGTGCCAGTGGGGCTCAGTACAGCCTTAGTCACCAGGGAGGCCAGTGTGGAGTTATGGTTGTTAAGGCTAAGGTAGGACTGTAAAGCTAGCTTTGTGGGGGATTAGGTCTGGGACACCTGATTTCACTGTTGAGCCTTCTGGAGGTGTCGTGGGCTTAATTCAGCGAAACACTGATGAGGGGAGGTGCCTACCTGATGACTGCTGTGAAGAGCTAATGATGCAGTGGGTGGTTTGGGTACTCATGTGATGGGCTCAATGAGTAACCATAGATGTTAAGGGTAGCTGGTTTCTGAATTAATAAAGGCCACAACAACCGAAGGGTGTAGTTGTAGCATTGAAACAATAACAATTATAGGCTGCAGGTAGAAAGAGAGAGGGGTGGGCCCTATGTGAAGCTTGGACTGGCATGGGATATTTTACATCTTAACTTGTGTATGATTAAAATAAAACTACAGTGTTTCAGAGACATTAAACAGAGCAATTCAACACATTAATAATCACTAATTATCACTTATATCACAGACAGAAAGGGTAACATTGACCTGCTGTTTACCAAATAGTGAACCCACAACCATTTATAGTTAAACCTCAGATATTGCCAGATACTGACCTCAATTTGTCTTCATAATCGACATTAACCCTGCCAGCTTTATCACATATTTGCTAATGCATTTAACAATTAAATTAATTAACAACAGACAGATAAATGATAATATGGTGTAGCTAAATATGTGAAACGACTAAATTCACTTCCATGGTGTCACACCCTCATCCTGTGCACATTCCTTGGTGTCACATCCTCTCTTAGCACATGGCTCTGTTTATTATTGTCCATGTCTCCCGCCTTTCTTCCTCCCCCTCGTTATCTGGTCCAGGTGTGTCTTTTCTGTGTTATGTATTTAAGTCCCCTTGTTGCACTTCCTCTTGTTGGTCGTTTGTGTTGCTTCCATTGTTGCTTTGTTATGTCGCTCAGTCCGGTCTGTCTGTTTCCATCGTGTCATGTTGTCGTTGTAATTCCTAGTTATGTTGTTTCTCTTTACATTTCCCATGTTGTGTTGTTTAGCCCTCTAGTCTGTCTGTCCTCTTTGTTTAGCTCTTCGTGTTTAAGATTAGTCTGTCTGTCTCTGCAGTTTCTCGTTTCCACTGTCATTGTTGTTTCACTCGCTTCTGTCTGTCCGTGTCTCTAGTTTGTCTGTATTCCTCTTTAGTCTGTTTAGTTCTCTGTCCTGTGTTAGTTTGTTAGCTCTCTAGTCTGTCTTTCCCATTAGCACTGCTTAGCACTCTGTGTTTAGGTTTAGTCTGTTTAGTACTCTATGTTTAGGTTTCGTCTGTTTAGCTCTCTGTGTCCAAGTTTAGTTCGCTTAGCTCCTTTCGTCCATGTCTCTGGTAGTTCTCTGTTTGTTGTCTTTTTATCGAAGTTTTGTTTTGTTATTCTTTTTGTAAATAAAGTTCACTGTGTTTTAGCGTGTGCGTCCGCCTCTGTCAGTCCGCCCTCCACAATCACTTGTGGTCTGAGCTTATTTTTCCCCCTCAATATTTTCAGTGAGTTCTGATACTTTCAGAATCAGACAAAAATGGGATCACTGTCATACTTCCAATCTCTGTGTTACAAAGGATAATTAATGACTTTTAAGTGGTTTACATAATAATAAATAACCATGTAATAAACAAGCATTTAAGCCATTTATAAGCTTTTATACGTGTAGTTTTATTTTAAAGTGATACTAGAAAATGTCTGACTTCCAATATTCAGCCCTTGTTTTAAAGCCACTTTTTAATACATCACACAGAGAGAAACACAACTCCATCCACCTACCTCGTGTCTCACTCACATGTAAGACAACTCCAAGCAGTTACAGCCATGCCCACTCTGCTTCTCCCTCTGGCTACATCCAGACATTTCTCCCTCCATTCTTCTTTTCTTTGTTTATCTGTGCTGCACCTCCCTCTGCCCATGCCCAGGGTGCTTTATGTAGGTAAACAAGCAGGTAAGTCATTCAAACACTTGAAATGACTGGCTGGTGTTTTTCCAGTCCTGTGGCTTATACAGAAAAGGAATAATATCATTTATATTCATCAGCCTATGATTTACTGAGCTCTATCTGATATTTCAAAAAATATAAGTCCTTTTAAAACTTTTAAATCTGCCTTCAGATTTACCAAAGAGGAGAATACCTTTTAGTTGTTATGGACTAATATCTCCCATCTCATTCATAAGAGAGTGAACTGACAATGAAGAAATCCTTTTGTTGTTAATGGAAGAAAACATCTCCTATTCTACAATTTCAGAGTGTGGTTTTGTATTTGTTCAGTTCTTGTTGAATACAGAGCTGTTACCAAAGTGACAATACATAAATATAACATCATGCCAAAGCAGGACACATTCATGAGGAACTGAAAAGGTTAAATAAATATCAAATCTGATAAAAAAAATGTTTGCTGCAAAACCTCAACTAGAAGGAAGTAGACGTCTGAGACATCACCTTCAATGACAACGAGGATTTTACCGTCTCTCTTTATCTGATCTCTCAGATTCACACAGTCAGACAGGGAAATGAAATAATAAAAGTCTATTTAAGGAGACACATATCCAGATATTGATCAAGCTCAGCAGAACAGCAGCAGGCAGAAAATCTCAGGACGGTAAAGTGAGATTTCAGGAGATGTCTCATTGCTCTTAACAGCACTAAAAGAAGAGTAAAGACAGAAATACAATACTGAGATGAATAAAATCACACACAGACATAAATCCAATGCCTTTCTCATTGCACTGTTGTGACTGGAATAGACACGAATGTGAGTGTATTTATGTTAGAAAGTTGTTTTTTGTTGTATAAGTTTTCATCATCTTATTTCATTGAATTATTCAGGGAGTGATGATGGAGGAGCAGGTGGTGTCTCTGTCACAGGTCCAGGGTCCTGGAGGTTGTGGGTTCGAGTCCCTCTCCAGGTGACTGTCTGTGAGGAGTGTGGTGTGTTCTCCCAGTGTCTGCGTGGGTTTCCTCCGGGTGCTCCAGTTTCCTCCCATGCTCCAAAAACACACATTGTTAGGTGGATTGGAGTCCATAGAACACAACAAATTCATCACAGTCTTCTGCAGCTTTTTCCGGATGGAGCTCAGAACGAATGCAGCGCCCAATAAACCCTTCACTTTTGACACGACTTCAGTTTTAGGTTCTTTTCTATTAAATAAAATAAGAATGTGATTTTAATACGACACACAGTCACTGTATAATGACAAAAGAATGTAGAATGTTTGAATTCTTTATTACAGTTAAACACTACTCACAAATGTGTTAAAACTTCTTTGTAACCTGCAGGATCAGTAGATCATATGCACAGAATGTGCTAGAACATCCCTGGTGTTAGTAACAGGTATATTGTGCTTCCACTACCAGGCCACTTTGTACGATGAATGGCTACTCCCCGTGCACCCCAGCAACTCCCAAATACTCCAGAGCACCAAGGTCGATGCTTGCCACTGCAGATGTGTGTGTGTGTGTGTGTGTGTGTGTGTGTATTCAATCACAGATGGGTTAGCTGTGCGTACTGTGCACTGATTATAAAAGCAGGTTTGATGTTTAACGAATGTCTGAGTCAAGGACACATCAGTCTGAATCAAGATCAAGACAAGGACAAATCATATGTGAGTCAATGCCAACAATCCTGAGGGTTTGAAAAACAGCAACTTGCTGTAATTGTTCTAGTATACAGCAGGTTTCAGTGGTTAACATATTTGTCTACCTGGTAGAGAAATTTAATAGGTATATTTTTACATCTGTTTATATTTTTACAAACAAAGACTCTGAAGACACTGCTGTAAAATGCCTACACAGAGTTTTCAGTTTATAATGAAATAAAGTATATAGTGATGTGTCTCAGTAAATGTGTACATAAATGCTCTCACCAACACGTCAACACAGCAGAATACAGAGAAAGTTCAGCCCTGTAAATATACAGGAACACTCACAGGAGAGTTAGAGTTTTCCTTTCCTCCAGTCACTGATAAACAGAGAGAGAGAGAGAGAGAGAGAGAGAGAGAGAGAGAGAGAGTGAGTTGTATTTGCATGCTAGCTGCAAAAATATAAACTAAAACTAAAATATTATCTTCAGTCCTGGTGAAGACTGAGAGCAGAACACTTCAGATCTGATTAAAAACCAGCACCAAGACACAAGTCATATTCAAAATGTTGACCGGAGCATACAGAGACAGAATAAAGTCCCAGAGTGGGCACAGCAACGCTGAGGTTAAAGGGTTTTTTAATAAAATTCATACCAGTGGCGGATGCCCCCAAGGAGGGGAAGCTCAATTTCGGCCTACATCATAAAATGTGTCGGTTTATTTATACGTAAATTCTACCCTCCGTTCCTTTTCAAGAAAATGATCTGTGACCCTGTCGTACCAACAAGGCGTCTTTTCCAGGGACTTGACTAGTGTCCTCTCAATGACCAGCAGAGCTAAGCTGCTTAAATGACCCTGGCCCATGTGAAGTGTGTCCGCCTGTGCTCCCACGGATCTTTACACCAAAGGATCGCTGATTCGCTCATTTCGCTGTCAATCAAAAAGGATTCCACCTCAGACAGATCATCCAATCATCATGCAGAAGCTGAGCGTCCGGGCCAGCCGAGGCCAGCCCACTGCCCCATAGACCCCCAGAGACGCTGAGCGTCCGATGGGCGGGACAAAGCCCAGCATTTATCCAATGACTCGTCTCGTTTCGCTGCACTTCGCTGCTTCGCTATTGAGCTTCCACACTGTTTAAATCACTGTGAAACTGCAGGAATGATTGAGAGGAAAGCCGCGTCTTTACCAGTGATAAGAAGCTGATTCTGAACAAAAGTTGAGCGCGTTGTAGTGCATATTTATTCAATGACATGTACACACAACAGTATATATTTGATCACTTATTTTTTGACATTTTAAGGGAAGCTGAGCTTCCCTTGCAGTCTTAGAGCAATCGCCGCTGATTAATACATATCTTTAGCATTTGCTGCTCTCTGCTCTGTTTGCACTGGAAAAAGCTCTGGTGTTTCTGTCTAACCTTGGCATAGCAGCTGTGTCTCTCTCCCCCTTTCTCATTCATCTGGAGGAGTTTGGACAGTGGAGACTCCAAATGCTGAAAAACACCAACCGAGATGAGGATGTTGCTCTATTCCTGCTCCATAGGGGGGTAACACTGACTTATTTTTGCTGTTACAGTTACATTACTTAAGGTGGAACTGACTCTAAATTCAGGAGAGCGCTAACTGCATGAAAGTAAACACAGAGCGAAAGTGCTACAAAACAGAATTTAGTTTAAGGCGCTCTAGGATTCTGACAAACACACACACAAACATACAAACAAACAAAATAATAAAAACAAGATTCAGCATTTATACGCATTCTCCCAGTGTGTGTTTGTGAGACCCCTCTGCATCAATGACTAGATTGATAAACACACACACACACAGTGAGAGCGCTTATCCATTCACAAATTCACTCATTCATTTGATTTTCATATTAAAGAGAGCAAGAGAGAGACACAAAGGGAGAGGGAGAGAGAGAGACATACAGAGTGAGAAAGACGTATTGTATCACTGCATTATTTATGGTACAGATTACAGTTCTATTTTGCCCATCTGCAGACTAAAATCAGGATGAAGAGATGACGAGTGATGGAGGCGAGTGAGGGGAGCAGGAATGAAGCCATAAATACAGAGCTGAAACAGAAGTGTGGGAGACGGGGGTTTATTGATTGAACTGTGGGAGAGAGGAGAGCGTTAATCTCTCGGAGCGGAGAGTGCACCATCAATTCATTGTTTTCATCTGAACATGTTGTACATGGATTTTCCATCTTCACACACACACACACACACACACACACACACAAAGAGAGAGAGAGAGTTACAAAATAACTTGTTTTGAGTTCTGACAGAAAAATGCCACCAGCAAAAACAATAGAAAGCAAAAATGGGACATGATTCTATTGTTGATTTTGTTGTTAGTAGAGACAAATAACGAAAGAAATACAAAGAAAAGACAGACTAAGAGTAAGGGAGAGAGAGAAAGAGTAGAAAAAACAGATGAGAAAGACAAAGAGAGGAAAAAGTAAAGAGAAATTGCACAGGGTGGAAATATGAGAGAGGTAAACACACACATAGAAAAAAAGAGAGGTAACTGAATGCCAGTGGAACTCTACACGCCTGGAGGAGAGCACAAAATGCCGGTGGTGTAATGTTGCCCTTAGACATGAGGAAGAGGCCAGTTCTATTCTCTAGGCCTCAACAGCCCCCACTGGTCACTTATTTGGATACATTTACCCAGCCTCTCTTAACCTCCTTCACTGAGCATGTGGACTCGACCCAGTGGCTTGAAGGATTCATGGATTCATTTGGATGAGAACATGACTTTTTAGTTTAGAAGAGGAACAGCAGTGGAGCCAAACGGGAAGTGAAGCAAAACACATTCAGGGAATAAATCTCAATATTTACTGTGGCCTGAGTGAAACAAAGAATAAACTTTATTATCCTGAGGTCTCTCTCTCTCTCTCTCTCTCTCTCTGTGTGTGTGACAGAGAGAGTGAGAGAGAGAGAGAGAGAGAATCACAATGGCTATGCTGCTGAACCCAATGTAAATATACATACTCTGAGTTATTATTCAGAGAAAGAGAGAAGACAAAAGGGAATGAGAAAAAAGAGGAGAGAAGTAAGAGAGTGCGAGACAGTGTGTGTGTGTGTGTGTGTGTGTGTGTGTGTGAAAGGGAGAGAGAGAGAGAGAGACCTTGACTGTTCAAGTCATGAACCAACAAAAGAACATTGTCCTACTCTGTTCATCACAAACAACAAAAACACCCAACCTTACACTGTAAAAAAATGTGTGAATTTTATGGTGAAAAACTGTAAAACCATGACAGTTAAGACTGTAAACTCTAAAACGGTTGAAATTTTCTGTAACAGTGAAATATCATAAATACTTTTATCAGGCAAAATACACATTTTTACATCTCTTTACTGTAAAAAAAAACTTTATTTCACTGTTAAACACACAAACCATTAGGGGGCAGTACAAGTGTCCAAGTATTAGGGAGCTCCCAGAATGCCTTGCTTCTCCATATTTTCTGTGAGTTTCAGAGTTTGTTTGTTTTTTTCTGTCTTTGGGACTTTTAGATTTTGGGTTGCATTGGGGTGATTATTTTATGTATCTGTGTGTGTGTGTGTGTTTCTGTACATGTTATGACAAGATGTGTGTTGTTCAGGAAAGTTCACCATCAGCCTGTGTTCCGAGTGCTGGAGTGTGTCACCCAGACCCCGCACATTTCTTTGCTCCTTTTGGCAATATCTCCGTTTAAGGGCTGAACATAGGATGAGGTTTGGCTTTATCTAAATACAGCTATATCTCTGTCTCCATTCTCTCATTTGTCACACAATTTACATGTTAATTTTATGGAAAAACAATGTTTCTTTGATATTTTTATGTACATACTATGACTTTTTCTATGATGTATATCTGTTGTTTTCTTTAACAGAAAAGTACTGTAAACAAAACTGTTCTTAAAAGTAAAATGTATGATTGCTAAAATAAACGTAACCATATATTTTACGGTGAAATTCTGGCAAACACAGCTGCCAGCTTTTTACCATACATTTTACTGATTTTTTTTTTTTTTTTTACAGTGTAGACCCTCAGCCCCTCAGTCCAAGCCTGGACACCAAATAAAATCATGGAGAAGAAGCACCACCAAAAGAACACCCCTCCCCATCTGAGGGATAGAGAGCTGCCTGTTTGGGGACGAAATCATGTGTAATGTGAAAGCCTGTAAAACAAATCAGACAGAAAATGTAAAGCTGGCCTCCACATCTTCACAACATCTGCAATAAAAGAGGCATCATCATTTTGTAAATGAACCCAAAGCTTTTAATAAAACTGGAGATGTTTCTAAATCAGAAAAAGAAGCAGTGAAAGCATCCCGTACAGATAAAAAGCTCAACCTGACCATGATCCCTCAGGTTTTTCATTCAGAACAGCACTCAGTACCTTCACAGTCAGAGCTGTCTGTGACCCTGACACATCCTGGTTCATTGGTAGGTCAAGAATCCTTACAGTTTCTTGCTCTAACACCTGAAAATCTACAGATCTGAAAATCTGAAACAGATTGGGGTTTAGCTGAAGAAAAAGAGAGTACGATTCTGACAAAGAATCTTAAACAGGGCTTTTTCGCATTCCCACCACTGCAGAGGAATCTCAAACTCCCCTTCTCTCACTGACCATTCCACCCAAACAACTTACAGATTCACAGACATTTTAATCCTTTAAAGGTTTTTAACTGAGATACCACAGACACAGCAGGGTCAGAAGAAACAAAGGAAAATCCACAAAATATAACGGGTGAACAGAAAAAGAGCTGAAATACCAGACTGACCAACTTTATTCTCACACAATGCAAAGAATAAAATCTGTCCTGGCAGACAGCAAAGACCCGTCCAAAACAAAGGTACACTCAAGTTTACTGCTTGACCAGCGGATGATTTTCTCTCCACACATCAATCAGCTATGCAGACACGGATCTGCTTGAAGCAGATACGGACAGGGGATGTGGATCTTCCCCACTCCTGTCCTTGATGAAATGCAGTGTGCAATGACAATCTCCCCAGAGGAGAAAGATCGCAGTGTTTGATGTAGTTTATTGAAATGTTCCACTCTCTCAGGCCCTCTGTTAGGAGAATAGACACTGAAAGAATAAAGACATGATTATAAATCTTTACTCTGTTTGAGGGTGTGTCCCCTGTTACAGTTTAAATCAAGGCAAAGTACCATAAGATTCCAGACAGAAAAGAGAACAGACAAATCTGAACTAAGTTTAGAACCTAGAACATTTCAAGACTTTTCCTGGAGGTCTCCTATATTTCTCCAAATAGTACATTATACCTGGTTCATAGCAACAACAGAGGCTCTATTCTCTCTGTTACAGATCAGTGGAGCATCACAATGATTATAAGCCGTAATTTTAAAGCAAAAAAAACAACAACTTAGTGTTCCTTTAAATGCTGAAACACAATTTGATAATGACTGTAAAATCCTGTTTAAATCATGGTCAGTAACTCTTATCCAGTGGAGGTGGGTCCAGAGTCTACCCAGAATCATTGGACGCAAGGCAGGAAAACACCCTAGAGGGGGCACCAGTCCTTCACAGAGCGACACACACTCACACATTCACTCACATGACACAGACAGTCACCCAGAGGAAACCCACGCAGACACAGGGAGAACACACCATACTCCTCACAGACAGTCACCCGGAGGAAACCCCCGCAGACACAGGGAGAACACACCACACTCCTCACAGACAGTCACCTGGAGGAAACCCACGCAGACACAGAGAGAACACACCACACTCCTTATAGACAGTCACCCGGAGGAAACCCACGCAGACACAGGGAGAACACACCACACTCCTCACAGACAGTCACCCGGAGGAAACCCACGCAGACACAGGGAGAACACACCACACTCCTCACAGACAGTCACCTGGAGGAAACCCACGCAGACACAGAGAGAACACACCACACTCCTTATAGACAGTCACCCGGAGGAAACCCACGCAGACACAGGGAGAACACACCACACTCCTCACAGACAGTCACCCGGAGGAAACCCACGCAGACACAGGGAGAACACACCACACTCCTCACAGACAGGTCACCCAGAGCGAGACTCGAACCCACAATTTCTAGGACCCTGGAGCTGTGACAAAGACACTACCTGCACTACCTTAACTCCTTTGAGATTACATTTGTGGCTTGTGTTAAACGTGGAGACATTTATACAATAGTCTCCAACACCCAGATATGGCTTTTGACCAGCTGTTTACAAAATGTTTATCCTTTAGCAAAGCAACTGCAGCTTTGTTCACTCACAAAGTGGAGAATATTTGCTCATGGCCAACAATTTCAGCCACTGCCAAAAGGCTCATCCTCAACAGTTACTTCCCACAGTTGGAAAATGGAAGTGTAAGCACTCTCCAACACAATACAGCTGTCTCACACACTGCCATACTGTTCACTGAGAGAGAGAGAGAGAGAGAGAGAGAGAGAGAGAGCATTAGTGAGGACAAGTACTGGTGTGTGATGATTTGTTTTGGATTGCAAACATTTCAATCCATCCCAAAAGTACTGAATAGAACTCCATCACCCCAGAGAAAACAAAGTTCCGCTCCTCCACAGCAGAATACATTATAGCTTTCTAGCCAGCATTTGGTATTGGGAATTGTGGACTTTGGCTCATGTGCAGCTGCTCCAAAGCATCCGTCACTTTTGGGCAATTCTTTTCTATGGAAATCATACACAATGTGTGGATGCCGCTAAACTCTTGTGGCCCCAGTGGGCGCACATTACAGCACAGAATCTCAGTTAATAGAATAGACATCCACAAACTGGACTTACAGGACTCCACGGTGGTCTCTGACTTTTGGACTGTAATGTGCCTAGAACACACACTCATTCAGAAGCCTTATGTTCATCTGTGTGTGTTCCGGAGTATGTTATTGGCTTCATATGTCCATCTGCTGTGCACATGAGCCATCCTCTGCATTGTGTGTGATGAGTTGACAATTATTTAATGATCAGGGAAGGAAGTGCACATATGTTCAGTGATCCATAGTGGTGTGTATGTCAGTGATTCTCTTGATGTAAAGATGTTTCACAGTAGCACACATGCACACACACACACACACACACACACACACGTACACACATGTTCTCAGTTAGAGGAATCTCTCAGAGCGAGTAGATGTTGAACATGTGTCCAGGCGGTGAGTATTTGACCCATTTGGGCCTCAGCCAGCTTCAGAAAAACACTCCATCAATAACACATGAGAGCAGATAACCACACACACACACACACACACACACACACACACACACACACACAAAACCATGGAGGATCAGTGCAAGTTCAGAGATGTACATTTGTGAAATACTAGCAGTAGAATGGGAGGCTCTATCCAGTATCTTTGAGATGAGTTACATCCAGCATCAGCACCTGAACTCAGTGCTGTTAATGCGGCTTATAGGCAGCATAGATGATTCTGAAGAACTCCTGTCACCTGACAGCAAAACAAACTCTTTGTGTTCATTCAGAAGCTCTGCGTCTTCAGAAACGAATGTATCTTTTAATGTGGAATGATGTGTGTGAGTAAGAAGCGACTGTATCTTTTAATGTGGAGCGGTGTGTGTGAGTAAGATGTGACTGTATCTTTTAAGGTGGAGAGGTGCGTGTGAGTAAGAAGGGACTGTATCTTTTAATGTGGAGCGATGTGTGTGAGTAAGAAGCGACTGTATCTTTTAAGGTGGAGCGGTGTGTGTGAGTAAGATGTGACTGTATCTTTTAAGGTGGAGAGGTGCGTGTGAGTAAGATGTGACTATCTTTTAAGGTGGAGTGGTGTGTGTGAGTATGAAGTGACTGTATCTTTTAAGGTGGAGCGGTGTGTGTGAGTAAGAAGGGTCTGTATCTTTTAAGATGGAGCGGTGCGTGTGAGTAAGATGTGACTGTACCTTTTAAGGTGGAGCGGTGTGTGTGAGTAAGATGTGACTATCTTTTAACGTGGAGCAGTGTGTGTGAGTATGAAGTGGCTGTATCTTTTAAGGTGGAGAAGTGTGTGTGAGTAAGATGTAACTGTATCTTTTAATGTGGAGCGGTGTGTGTGAGTAAGAAGCGACTGTATCTTTTAAGGTGGAGCGGTGTGTGTGAGTAAGAAGCGACTGTATCTTTTAAGGTGAAGAAGTGTGTGTGAGTAAAATGTAACTGTATCTTTTAAGGTGGAGCGGTGTGTGTGAGTAAGAAGCGACTGTATCTTTTAAGGTGGAGCGGTGTGTGTGAGTAAGAAGCGACTGTATCTTTTAAGTTGAAGCGGTGTGTGTGAGTAAGAAGGGACTGTATCTTTTAAGGTGGAGCGGTGTCTGTGAGTAAGAAGTGACTGTATCTTTTAAGGTGGAGCGGTGTGTGTGAGTAAGAAGCGACTGTATCTTTTAAGTTGAAGCGGTGTGTGTGAGTAAGAAGTGACTGTATCTTTTAACGTGGAGCAGTGTGTGTGAGTAAGAAGTGACTGTATCTTTTAATGTGGAGCAGTGTGTGTGAGTAAGAAGTGACTGTATCTTTTAATGTGGAGCAGTGTGTGTGAGTAAGAAGTGACTGTATCTTTTAACGTGGAGCGGTGTGTGTGAGTAAGAACCGACTATCTTTTAAAGTGGAACGGTGTGTGTGAGTAGTGTTTATTCACTGTTTGAATTCCCACAGAAACTCATGTGTAACTCCAGCTGTTTAGTTTTGTAGCACTTTCTCTCTGTGTTTACTTTCATGCAGTTAGCGCTCTCCTGAATTTAGAGTCAGTTCCTACTTAAGTAATGTAACTGTAACAGCAAAGATAAGTCGGTGTCACCTCCCTATGGAACAGGAATAGAGCAACATCCTCTTCACAGTTTGTGCTTTTCAGCATTTGGAGTCTCTCCAACATCCAAATGCTTCCAAAGAGAGAGAGAGAGAGAAAGAGAGACTTAGTTTGTTTCCCTACCAACACAGGACTGCATACAATCACAGCATTTTTTTTCCAGTGCAAACAGAGCAGAGAGCAGCAAATGGTGAGGAAACTCTGAATTTTATAAATAAACGGAATGGATTAAAATGATGAAAACTGCTTTTCATTCATCATTTTCTGTAAGCGCTTATCCAGTTCAGGGTGGTGGTGGGTCTGGAGTCTACCCGAAATCACTGGGCGCAGGGCAGGAACACACCCTGGAGGGACCGCCAGTCCATCACAGGGCAACACACACTCACACATATTCACATATTCACTGACACACTCACACCTACGGACACTTTTGAGTCTCCAATCCACCTACCAGAATGTGTTTTTGGAGCATGGGAAGAACTGGAACACCCAGAGAAACCCACACAGACACAGGGAGCACACACCACACCCCTCACAGACAGTCACCCGGAGGAAACCCACACAGACACAGAGAGAACACACCCACTCCTCAGAGACAGTCACCTGGAGGAAACCCACGCAGACACAGAGAGAACACACCACACTCCTCACAGACAGTCATGCGGAGGAAACCCACACAGACACAGGGAGAACACACCACACTCCTCACAGACAGTCACCCGGAGCGGGACTCGAACCCACAACCTCCAGGACCCTGGAGCTGTGACAGAGACACCATCTGCTTCACCACCATGCCATTTAGTGATATAGTGTATATTAAACCAGTCCCATACAGATCTAGAGCCAAATTAGTTAATGCTTTTATAAGCAAGATGTAGCCGTAAAATCCCATTTTAACCTCAAACAGTCATCTAATCTACAGCCCAGCAGTTCAGCAAATTCATTGATTACCAGCTCAACAGGCATTTAACTCCCGATCGTCTCGATTGGCCGGTATTTCTCCAGATAGCTACATTACTCCAGTGTTTAAAACGACACTGGGCCTCTGGGCTGTACCACTGTGGTTATTAATGCAGCCTAAAATAATAAAAAAAGAAGCTGATTAATAACATATAAAGCAGGGTTTCATTTTTCCCCCGAGCAGCCGAAGGCCAGGGATAGAAAGGAGGGAGTAAAAAATGTTTTGCAGAACGAGTGTGACCAGGCTCAATAATCATTCATCACCAGACACAATGAGAGAGGCTGGAGAGCCACTCAAATCAAAGCCAGGAGTTGGAGCCCACGCAAAGTGATAATCAATACCCAGAGATCAGGCCAGCTATACATCACACCACAGCCCAGAATGCGGGAGACCGCACAGAAATGTAAATCTTTACTCCACAGCTACAAATCATATCACTCTTACAGATCACATGAACACGTTTCTCCATCCAGAGGCATCAGGTCCTTTCCCAGTTGTCATTCCAGATCCTGGAGCTGGGGAATTAGTGTAGGATTTGTGTTACAGCTCATTTAGGCTCCCTTTACATATGTAAGTTTCAAACTATGTAACCGTCTCTGCCACACTCCTGCGTCCTTTACTCTGGCATGGATGTCGAGCAATACCTCCACTAGAGGGCGCAGCTCAGAGTCAAAATAACTGGGAGGCAGGAGGAGGTGGTCTGAGGCTGTTAAATGCATCACAAACTGTTGTTAACATCCAAAGCAAGGTAAAGGACCTATAGCTTATGTGACAGTTGTAGGCCTGTCACGACAACCATTTTTTGTGGTAAAAATATTGTCCAAGAAATTATTGCAAAAATGATATTACTGTCATTTTAAGACCATTTTATGCCACTGAAGCTTAATTTTATTATAATACAATTTTTTATATTAAATTTTTTATAAAGCTTAATATTGAGTATACGCCACTTTAAAGAGCAATGATCTGTTATTAAACTCTTAGTTATTATGAAAATTCAGACATTGGGATCTAAATAATTAAGAACAAATCCACTTAACAGAACAGAGAAAAACAGAATGGAACAGAGCGGCTAAAATACTGGTGTTTTTTTCTTATGTAAACACACACACACACACACGCACACACAAGTGGCGATTTTTACATCAATAAAAATTACTCAGGAAATAACTATATATTTTACAATATGTCGATATTGTGATTATTGTGACAGTTACTGCGTTTAAACTAGACTTAATCAGTTAGGTACATAAAGGGAGAATAAATGAGCATCACTGGGGAATGTTAACTGTCCCCCAACATGATGAACTTATATGTTATATGCCCCACCTCTCTGAACTTATTCACTGCATGGCAAGGCAGACTCAAAGTAACTGCATTGACTAAATGAATGGGAAGAGATGAAACAAAGTTCATAACCCAATGAAAGCCTGTTAGTCTGACTATTAACTAAAACAGGGCACAGAAAAGCAAAAACACCACTGGTTTCCAAGGAACACTGACCTTGCGCCTCCTCACTGTGGTCAGGAGTCATGGTGGCAGTGTCCAACTGCTAGAGGTTAATAAGGGCAAATCAGTAAACACACCCCAGCAGCCTGACCCTCATAGCAATGCTGACAGGAATCAATGCAGTGTCTGGTCTAAACAGACAGAGACAGCCCTTTCTTTCTGGTGTGAAATTACAGATTGTTGGTCATCTGTTGGTTAGCCATCATATAGTCCCTCCACAACAGTCACTTTCTGATCACAGAGCTGAGAGAGAGAGAGAGACTCAATCATGTGGACAATTTCACATAGTCACCAAGTTACCTGGCTCTGGACAATGTCATGCAGTCATTCTATCCACCAGTGTGTGTGTTTGGACTGTGGGAGGAAAGCGGAGCACCTGGAGGAAACCCACACAAACACAGAGAGAACACACCACACTCCTCACAGACAGTCACCCGGAGGAAACCCACACAAACACAGAGAGAACACACCACACTCCTCACAGACAGTCACCCGGAGGAAACCCACGCAGACACAGAGAGAACACATCACACTCCTGACAGACAGTGACCTGAGGTGAGATTAAAATGCAGGAACCCCAGGAGTTGTGTAATTTCCAGCCACAGTGCCATCCCTGTTCAGACACAAATAAATAAATGGAGCATGAAAGCTGGACACTGCAGATCCACAATCATTTTCATGATCAGCCCTGAACATGGCCACAACAGACACTGGGCGCCATTCAGCGTCTAATCGCCGCTAGTGTGGACCCAGGGTTAGACTAAATAAAGCCCCAACAGCTTTAGACACATTATCTAGCAGCTATTAGCTTCCAGACTCCATTTCTAGACTCCACTTTGTCCTACTTTATCAACGCCTTTCTCTCTGATGAGGCATAGTGTGGGTCAGGGGTTCAAGAAGTCCTCAGTTCTCTGCTTAATGAAAGTTACTAAATATATCCAGACACTGTAGAACCTTTTCTGCGTTCACCTTTAATCTCCTCTGGGGTTCAGCACTGTTGAAAGGTTAACGCTAACGGCTTCTGTTTCTTCCCAGGACCTTAAAGAGAGAAGCTGGAAATGTCACTCTAATTAGCTTACTGTACTACAGTGATAAGTACATTCACTTCTGCTTAGCAAGGTGCTGAGGGACATTATCTTGAATAATAAAGTTCCTCTCATTCCAAAGTTTTCCAGAGATTTTGCAGGGTATTTGTATTTATCTGAGATGTTTTAGAGGAGAGAAATGTGAAATGTGCAATTACTTGTCATTGTAAAACTTACAACAAAATATGTCTTCCACATTTAACCCATTTGTGGCAGTGAACATACAAACACACACTAGTGCACTAGGGGCTGTGAACACACACCCAGAGCAGTGGGCAGCCATCCGCGGCATCTGGGGAGCATTTGGGGGTTCAGTGCCTTGCTCAAGGACACTTCAGCCGTGGATATTCCTGCCGGTCCTGGAGATCGAACCAGCGACCTTCCAGTACTAAGCTTGGTCTCTAACCATTAGGCCAAGGCTGCCCAGCCTTGAATCAGACTAGATAAGCATAAAGAAGTTTGTAGCAATGAAATAGCAATGAAAAATATTGGAACAATCGCGCAAGACAAGACCTCGCAGAACAAAAAAACTGTCAGCAAGGGCCTTCATGAGGTCCAATTTACTGTTTACTTGGGCATGTGCATTTGGGAAATCTAAAAGCCCACTAGAATCACAGCAGTAAAAGTCAATTTTATCTAGGAATGCTGCAGAACTAAAGAACACACCATGCACATTAACTACATGCTGTACGTTTCGCACAACGCACCTGCGGCTTTCCGACACCTTCAGCAGAATACTTTCAGTCAGAGCCAGTTTACTTCATTTTTGCCTTGGAATAATGGACATTCATAAATATTTAATAGAAATTCAGCCACACAACAGACACAATAATAATAGCTGATAGCTGTGTTAACCATATAACTTCCCAAAATAGATATTGCAGCACTTAATAACAAAATAACATTAACAAAATAATGGTAAGAGAAGGTAACATCCCCAACAGAACTCCTCTTGAGCATGTTCATATAGAGACTGTCCTTTCTGAATCATTCAGTTCTAGACAATGTTGCATTAAATTAGGAACTGAAGGTCAGTAATTGCACAGTTCCTTCACGTTCTCACTGAACCCCACGTGTGTGTCAGAGGAAGACATGTGGACGCAGTTTTAGCAAAAGCACAGCACTGTCTAAAGAAGCCAAAAGTTTATCACAATCTGTGTGTCCAAATGTTTGTAGACAGTCTTTAAAATATGTGGTACACCACTTTAGACACAGACCTTGAATTATACCCCTATAACTTCTACAGTCTCTATAGAGAACCCATGCCTATGGGATTGGACTCTGTCCTTGAATTTAAGGTCACCATCCTCAGTGGGAAGCATCCATTAGAGAGGAATAAACCCCACAAGTTTGGGCTGTGGAGCAGTGGAACTGCATTCCCTGGAGTGAGGGAGATGATAATCCGACATCAGCACCTCACTTCAGGGATGTTCATGTGGCTGAAAGCAATCAAAACCCCACAGCAATGCTCTTACCAGAGTAGGTAGCTATTAGAACCTGTTAATGTTATATGACCAAGTGTCCAGAAAAATTCGCTATATGGTACTTGGACAAATTAGAGGGTTTAGCGGGACATGATGATTGCTTGGTGGGCTTTGCTGCCTTAAATAACCTTCTGTGATTAGGCCTGGTTAAAGTACTCATTAAAATGGCAGTGTAATCTGTTTCCAAAAAAGGATCCACCTTAAGAGCAGGGGCAAGACTCCACGATTCGCTCTCCTTCACGTCTCACAGTAAAACAGAGTTACAGTCTAATCACAGACTTTACACTGAGTGACATCACAATGTACACTCTTTTTCTGCTCATCTTCCTTTCTTCTCTCTATCCCTCTTCCTTTTCACCTTCTTTTCATCCCTACCTTTTTAACACATTTATTTTCTCTATGCTCTCTCTCACTCTCACTCTTTCTTTTGCCAAACTCCATCTTTCTCTCTCTCTTTGTCTTCCATCACTTTTCTCTTATCTTTTATCTCATGAATATGTGCTCATTTCCTCTTCCCACTTGCTTCTTTTTCTCCTTCTCTTATAGCTCTTCTCATATTCAAACCTTTTTTTCTTCATCTTTCCTTCTATCATTTCTCTCACTTTACCCTTCTTTCCATTCTGATCTTACATTCTCTTGCTTTTACCTAAATTCTCTCTCCCTACTCCCTCTGTGTGTGTGTGTGTGGTATTAAATCTGTGCTCAGGGAGGAAGTCTGGGGTCTGTGGGGATGAGTGTATTCAGGCTGTCAGCCGTGTGAAAAGTGAGCTCAGATTAATTGCGACGTTCTAGCAGCTGTAGAAAAAGTCGAGGTTAAAGGGACGTCTTCATCATCATCTTTCCCTGCACAACCCCACCCCCAAAAGACCAGAGGAAATCTCCTCCTCTCCAGAGAGAGAGAGAGAGAGAGAGAGAGAGAGAGAGAGAGAGAGAGAGAGAGCTCATATCAGTATGCAGTAATTCAAGGAGAAAGCTCTAAACGACAGCCAGAACCAAGATGATGCCTGTGTGTAACTCACTCTGACATTAAAGCAGCAGTTCAGCCCCAAAACTCTCCCTTTTACACAGTCACCGGCTAAAGTTCTGTGGCTTTCTCTGTTATTTTAAGTGCTTTCTATATGTTCCTCCTTATAATCAGTTAATTCAGCTACAGTAAGTTGTACCCATTGCATGCATCAAAGTAGGATGCTCTGGAGCCGCTGTATATGAGCCCAAGGTCATCACTCTGAATGCCAAGTGTCAGTTAATGGTATAAAACACATTAAAAACTCTCAGATACTACACTTAACATCAGTGGCAAGTCAGTGTTTTTGTGCGCTATAACAACAGAACTTCATCATAATTTTGTCAGAGACAGACAGAGAGAGAGAGAGAAAGAGAGAGGGGGGGGGTGTCTGATGGTCAGGACATACTGAACGCTTTGTTCTGATCTTTGACATCCAACATCATGTTCTATTTTCTCTGTTGTTTTCAACTCTTTTCACTCAGAGTTTGAGAGTGTGAGTTTCTGAAAAATGCTAGGGGTCAACAGGGTCAGAACTACAGAGATTCTCTCTCTCTCTCTCTCTCTCTCACACACACACACACACACAGTTGAAATAACTTGTCTGTAAATTTGGAGACATTTCCACCTTAAATGATCCGAAACAGCAGAAATAAGTCAGTGTTACCCCCCTATGGAGCAGGAATAGAGCAACATCCTCATCTCGGTTGGTGCTTTTCAGCGTTTGGAGTCTCTCCGCCGTGAGCAGAGAGAGAAAAAGCCTAGCACCGGACCCAGACACTTTGTTTTTTTTACCCATTTACAGACACTGGGGCTTCGTAAACACATTAGAGCGGTTTCCAGAGCAAACCGACTGCAGAGCAGCACATGGAGAGGAGACACACTCAGAGCTTTATACACAGGGTTTTCGTACACCTGCCTCAACCTGAGCAACATTATATTTAGAAATATATCCATAAAGTGTTCAAATAACAAAACTGAGTGAAAACATTTATGCCAGCTCTTCATAGCTAAGCATAATATAAAACAATACATTCCACACCAAAGCCCACCTTCTCTAAACAAAACGCAAATGAAAGAAATCATAATAGAGACTTCCCTAACTTCTAAACTAACCAAACAAGCGAAAGATCCATCAAACAAAAGAGAACTAACCGTCCTCCCGGCTGCACAGAGGCAGATATTCACGTCCAGAATGTAAAAATCCATCTAAAATGAATCATTCTTGAATGAATAGAGAAGCCAGGAAACATCCTGGAGAGTATTTTCACTTTTATTTTCACTGTTATGACAAATACCAACAGACAAGAGTAAAAACACTCAGGGAAAAGTGGAGTGACAAGTTTGATCATGTCAGGACAACTTTAAAACATTTCATCTGCTTTTCATGCTTCTTTTATAGGCCATCTGTCTAAAAACACCAAGGACAGATAGACAGAACAGCACCACCTAGGGTCACCAAGGACAGATACACCTTGACTAACTGAGTTTCTAGTTGTGCATTATGTTAGGATAGGGGTATTTGCTTTAGATCTTGATTATATTTCACAGTCTTGATAAAGATCAAGATTGTGAAATATAATGAGGGTGTCAAGATGAGACAAGACGGTCTACGTATTCTAACAGTTGAAAAACAGCTAGAAGGACCACGCCAATGAACAATAAAAACTTTCCAATATGGAAACATTCTGGAATCCAAGAGAGTTCAGGATGGATCAGTTCATTCCAATGGAAACCCCCAAACAGTACGTTTATTAACGTGGAAACAAAACAGCTTTCTTGTTTAGAGATTTATAGCTGGGATTGCCAACACTATCTTTACTCAGTCTGGAAAAAAAACATTAACTACAGATGAATAGATGAAAAGAAGGTTATTTCTATTACTGTTTATTGAAAACAGACTATTACAGCAATTCAGCCCAGGATTCTTAAAATAGATTCTTAAAATTACATCTAAGAAGATCGAAATCAAAATGTCCCATAATATGCACAGTTTAAGGGGCATCATGTAAGTTCCAAAAACTCATGCTTTTCAGGAATCAGCTGTTACACTTACACCTAGTGGCCTGGATGTGTCAAAACCTATTTAAAGCATGGGTGGCCTAGGGAGGGAGAACCGCTCCATGGAGCATGAAGATTGTAAAAAAAAAAAAAAAAACAATGAATAAATAATTTCATAATTAATATTTGCTAGTTTTTGATGGCAATGTGACTCATTGCTCCTTTAATGCTATGGATGGCTATGAGGGAGAAAAAAGTATCACCTAACACAGAAAAAACTGATTAACTGATTAACTAACAAGATTATAACCTTAATATCCCTTAAAATTGAGAAAAACAGATATAGGGACACAAGCCACTCTTTTGAACATTTACATATGTGATTGGTCGGCTAGCATTTTGCATTTCTAGCATGCTATGACAAAAGAAAGAAAAACTCTTGTGAAGTTTTTATCACCAAAAAGAATAAAACAAACTAAAATGACACCAGATGAAAAGAATCTTGATTACAACCCATCAGAAAATCAGAACACTTACACAGCTGAGGGCGGATTAGGCTTCAGAATAAGACCCAGGATTAACCTATACATTCTAGGCATTGAGAATAGAATATCAGGCTTAAATGTGTCTTTAGTTCTTTTTAAGGTCAATAGAAGCATGGATTTATCTTGTAAAATAAGTTAAATTCTTGAAGACCTCTGTAGAAAATTGCCCAGGTAGAGTTTTTTATCTGTTGTATCTGAGTGGATTCAGAAATCTGATTAAGGCATTAGGATGTAAACTGAAGGATACATATTAAAGTAACTACTGATAACTATGGCTGCACAAGATTGGAAAAAAAACTGATATTGCAATATTTTCAACAATGTGTTTACACAAACAGACAATTGCTGTGCGTTCATCTCTCTCTCGTCTCATCTGTTTTTCTCATTGTTTTCTCTGGGTTTACTTCACCCCCAAATATTCAGGAACAGGACACCCCCAGAGGACCCCATGTGTTTTGCACCTTGCTCATAGTTCCAGTCCCAAGTCCACACGAATGGTTGGTTTGTATCAGAATAGACATCTAACGTAACGAGCCAGGTCGAATGTGCAGATTGTAATTATCTGTTGTGGAGGCCTCAACAGATGAAGGTGTAGAGTTCTTATTTTTCTCAGTCTGTCACATTTCTATCCTGAACTGAAGGCCAGTCTCTGATAGTCACCAGAAGTAAGTATGTACTGAAGGCATCAGTAAGTTAGCTTAGCAACAGACAAGCAAAACAACCCTCCAACCCACACGTTGGCCACATGTACAGCTGTGATTGGGCAGCTAGCCTTAGTTATTACCCTAGTTTATGCAGAGTGCTAGGAGGAGAGAGAAAGATGTCTATGGCAACTTTGTAAAGCACAAGAAAATTGAGGAAAAAAACAAGACTGCTGATGAAAAGCAACTTGATTATAGCCTTTAAAAAAGGGCAATCAGAGCGCTACACCATGGTTAAGATTGTGTGCAGGAGAGCGGCTAGGCATTTACTTGAAGTGCACGTTCTGCTCTGATGCATTAACATAAAGCTAAAGGGAGCGGAATTGCAGGCTGCTGCCTAAATTGGGTGAAATTATTGCATCGTTTCCTGCCAGTTCGTGTGGTAATTACAGCTTGCTGCTCTTGTGCCACAGAAGGTGGGAGAAAAGACAAGAGCGGGGAAAAAAGAGAAAGAGCGCAGATGAATAAGGCGCTGATTGCAGCTATTGAGAATTGCTGGAGCACGTGTGACAGGTATTTCTCTCTCCTTCTCCCCCTCTCTCTCTCGGCCATAAAGGAGTACGTTTTGCTCTATTTAAAAAGCAGCTTGTCATCCAGTCGGTGGAGACAGTGACAGTGAGCAAAAGAAAGAATGAAACGCAAAAAGGAATAACAGAAAACACAGCACAATTTCGAACAAAATTCAATTAAAGCCACTTTGATTGCGATATGATCTCACCAACCCAAGGGGGCAAGATTAAGATCTGATGAGCAGTCTTCCTGTGGACATCTTTTTCATTGCTGAAGGTCGTTTCTTTGTTTTGTCGAGGGTGTTCTCGCAGACGTAGGCGATTTGAGATGTGGTCACAGATCTGTAATGGATTTGTTATTTTATCTCTTACTCAAACAGGTTACGTCCATTTTTAATTGATTTTCACTGAGTCAGTGATCTTCACTTTCTCTGCTGCTGCTTGACAGGCTTTGACTTTCAGATGAGAAAGTCCTCTTAGTAATTCATAATTCAGTCTCTAGATGCTTCTAGAGAAGCCTCATGCTAAGACTGTGTGAGGCTGGTATTAATCAGGTCAGGTACTGGTGTTGGAGGATGAGTTCTGGATCACAAACACCTCTCCAACTCCATGGGGTTTTATGCCCCTGTAGTTTTTGGTTGGCATTTAGCATAATGACTCTGGATTCTGGAATTGATTATATTCCAAACTGGAAGTCAATGTCAGTAATGCATCTTCAAATCATTGATAAGTGGTCTCTACAAGCTTTAATAATAGTATATTAAATATTTGTGTATACAAAATACTTAAGTACCCAATAACACTAACTGCATCCATTCATTCATTATCTGTAACCCTTATCCAATTCAGGGTCGCGGTGGGTCCAGAGCCTACCTGGAATCATTGGGCGCAAGGCAGGAATACACCCTGGAGGGGGCGCCAGTCCTTCACGGCAACACAGACACACACACACATTCACACCTACGGACACTTTTGAGTCGCCAATCCACCTACCAACGTGTGTTTTTTTGGACTGTGGGAGGAAACCGGAGCACCCGGAGGAAACCCACGCGGAGAACACACCACACTCCTCACAGACAGTCATCCGGAGCGGGAATCGTACCCACAACCTCCAGGTCCCTGGAGCTGTGTGACTGTGACACTACCTGCTGCACCACCGTGCCGCCCCTAACTGCATCCATTAATTTCTTAAAGTAGACCAAAACTACCCAAGCATATTAGGATATCACCATGCTAAATTCAAATTTAACAATTCCATTTACATTTGCAGCTTAGTAAAATTTATATCGATATTCATTCATTCATTGTCTGTAACCCTTATCCAGTTCAGGGTGGCGGTGGGTCTGGAGTCTACCCGGAATCACTGGGTGCAGGGCGGGTACACACCCTGGAGGGGGCGCCAGTACTTCACAGTGTGACACGCACTCACATTCACACTCACACCTACGGACACTTTTGAGTCTCCAATCCACCTACCAACATGTTTTTGGATCGTGGGAAGACACCGGAGCACCCAGAGGAAAACCACACAGACTCAGGGAGAACACACCACACTCCTCACAGACAGTCACATGGAGGACACCCACGCAGACACAGGGAGAACACACCACACTCCTCACAGACAGTCACCCGGAGGAAACCCACGCAGACACAAGGAGAACACACCACACTCCTCACAGACAGTCACCCGGAGGAAACCCACGCAGACACAAGGAGAACACACCACACTCCTCACAGACAGTCACCCGGAGGAAACCCACGCAGACACAAGGAGAACACACCACACTCCTCACAGACAGTCACATGGAGGAAACCCACGCAGACACAAGGAGAACACACCACACTCCTCACAGACAGTCGCCCGGAGGAAACCCACGCAGACACAAGGAGAACACACCACACTCCTCACAGACAGTCACCCGGAGGAAACCCACGCAGACACAAGGAGAACACACCACACTCCTCACAGACAGTCGCCCGGAGGAAACCCACGCAGACACAAGGAGAACACACCACACTCCTCACAGACAGTCACATGGAGGAAACCCACGCAGACACAAGGAGAACACACCACACTCCTCACAGACAGTCGCCCGGAGGAAACCCACGCAGACACAAGGAGAACACACCACACTCCTCACAGACAGTCACCCGGAGGAAACCCACGCAGACACAAGGAGAACACACCACACTCCTCACAGACAGTCACATGGAGGACACCCACGCAGACACAGGGAGAACACACCACACTCCTCACAGACAGTCACATGGAGGACACCCACGCAGACACAGGGAGAACACACCACACTCCTCACAGACAGTCACATGGAGGAAACCCACGCAGACACAAGGAGAACACACCACACTCCTCACAGACAGTCGCCCGGAGGAAACCCACGCAGACACAAGGAGAACACACCACACTCCTCACAGACAGTCACCCGGAGGAAACCCACGCAGACACAAGGAGAACACACCACACTCCTCACAGACAGTCACCCGGAGGAAACCCACG
Source organism: Hoplias malabaricus (assembly GCF_029633855.1). NCBI lineage: Eukaryota > Metazoa > Chordata > Actinopteri > Characiformes > Erythrinidae > Hoplias > Hoplias malabaricus. The sequence continues at coordinate 55,053,284 of NC_089800.1, forward strand.
CAGACACAAGGAGAACACACCACACTCCTCACAGACAGTCACCCGGAGGAAACCCACGCAGACACAAGGAGAACACACCACACTCCTCACAGACAGTCACATGGAGGAAACCCACGCAGACACAAGGAGAACACACCACACTCCTCACAGACAGTCGCCCGGAGGAAACCCACGCAGACACAAGGAGAACACACCACACTCCTCACAGACAGTCACCCGGAGGAAACCCACGCAGACACAAGGAGAACACACCACACTCCTCACAGACAGTCGCCCGGAGGAAACCCACGCAGACACAAGGAGACCACACCACACTCCTCACAGACAGTCACCCAGAGCGGGACTCGAACCCACAATCTCCAGGACCCTGGAGCTGTGTGACAGAAACAGTACCTGTTGCAAAATTAAATACATGTTTCATTTACAAATAGGTTCAAATGCTTGAGTGTCTTTATTTATATTAAAATGCATTTCCCAATTTCTCCACCGCACTAGAAATATGGCAAAAAAAAGGAAGGCTCAGCTTCTTTTTCTCCATTCCACCTTAAACAGTGCAGTAGTTTTGGCACCTTATTGCACCCAAAAGCTACAGCAGCACTGTTTAAGGTGTTTTATTAGTAAAATCATTCCCCATTAAACAGTGCAGTATTTACACAGCACCATTTAAAGTGGAATGGAAAATCAGAAAAATGCTGAGCCTCATTTCTATGAAGCAGATTCATAAAGCAGAAAACCTGGCCACAAAGTCAATTTAAATGATAAATTATCACTACATTGTAATTTTGCCTATTATTGTCACGGATCACGGGGCGGACTGACAGAGGCGGACGCATTTGCTAAAACACGGTGACATTTAATTTAACAAACGATATACCAAAACCAAGACAGACAACTGAGGAAACAACAATACTAAAAATTTAAACTAAACGACAGGACTTGGACTGGAGAGAAACAACAGGACATGAACAGGAACAAACAAAGGTGAAACAATACGACTGGGAAACTAAACAAAACGACATGACTCGACTAGACTTTAACTTGGACAGAGAAAAACAACAAGACTCGGTACATAGCAAAAGACACGACATGACATGACATGACATGACTAGGGAACCAACAGTACAATACGAAGTGAAATAAACGACAAACAGGACGTGAAACAAGAGGGCTTAAATGCTGACACAAATGAGACACACCTGGACAGATAACGAGGAGGACGGGTTAACACATGACACGGACGAGGAGGCGGAACAAAGGCGGGACAAGGGCGGAAACAAGGACATAAACAAAACATAGCCATGTGCTAAAAGCACATGACCGGGGAAAACAGACATGACGAGACGAGGGCGTGACAATTATGTTTTTATTTTAATTCTGGTATTGATCTGTTCTCATAATAAAGAGATTTTCCTGGCTTTCTTTTTAAGAGGAAACCTGCTTAGTTAACTTTTTTAGCCTGTGGGACACAACCTTTGTTGCACTCTACAATGTAATGACGTAGACGTCTAATCCACTGGACGAATGTTTGACTTTTTGTTGGAGAAGCAGTGGAAAATCTTAACAGCCTCATGCCTGAAGCAAAAAGCCTTTTTCATCACTTTAAAAATGTAAAAATACCACCCTATACCAAAGGAGCATAACTGCAGCCCCTTTATGGATGTTCTTACTGACACGCCGGAGGGGCCTGAGCCGGCTGGGGATAATAAGTGCTTGGTAAATAGGACCTTTTTTTTCTTATAGCTTTTCAGGCATTGACCCCTCAGTACGTGAAGGCGTACTCTGGCCATGCAGAGCATCCGAATGATAAAAGCATATGGAGCAGAATGAAAGCCCCATTGTGGCATCCTGAATAGAGCTCTGTGTGAACCACAGTCTCTCTGAGTGCCCCCTCTTTTCCTCTCCAGATATCCTGCCATGTTCCTCTGGAAGTCCAGAGAGGATCCTGAGCCAAGAGCGGAAGACGAGGAGTCACAGAGCGACCGGGCAGTAATACCCAGCCTCTACATTTAAGATCAGAATTAATCCCGGGATAAGCTTAATCCTGCTGTGAAGCCACACAGGTCAACCAGATTATTAACCCTTAGAAATCTGCAGTAGTCCTTGTCCTTGCTATGGATTGGATTTTTATTGTTTAATTGTTTTGGGTGAAAACAAGTAGAAACAAAGTCGTCACATTTCCATTTTAATGCTCCGTGAACTTTTATCTTCTGAATTAAACTTGCAGAGTTGTAAAATCTAAAATTGACACAGTTTACTTACATACATACATACATACATACATACATTTTCTTTTCCGCTTCTCCATTCCAGGGTCGCGGTCACAGTTTACTTGTTAAGTTATATTAGGTCACTAAAACTCACCTGAAGTTCCCTGAGCTCAGGTAAACTCACATGTGGTTTCCAGATTTAAATTCACCTATTTTTCACAGATTTCTAATAAACCATCCTGTAACTCCAAGAAAATACAGAAATAATTCAGAAATAACTCCTAGAATTCAGGTTTACTCACCTAAATTTCACAGAGTTCAGGTAAACTCTCCTGTGATTCTGAAGGTTTAGTCTGGATAAATTCAACAATGGTTCACAAACTGTAGGTGAACACACTTCTAGTTCACAAAGCTCAGGTTAACTCACACGTGGTTCACAGAGTTCAGTAATGTATGTACATCCTCGGTTCAGTGAGTTCAGGTAAAGTGAGTTCAACAATGGTTCACAGAGTGCAGGTGAACACACTTCTACTTCACAGAGCTCAGGCTAATTCACCTGTGGTTCACTGAGTTCAGGTAAATTCACCTGTGGTTCACTGAGTTCAGGTAAATTCACCTGTGGTTCACTGAGTTCAGATTAATTCACCTGTGGTTCACTGAGTTCAGGTATATTCACCTGTGGTTCACTGAGTTCAGGTAAATTCACCTGTGGTTCACTGAGTTCAGGTAAATTCACCTGTGGTTCACTGAGTTCAGATTAATTCACCTGTGGTTCACTGAGTTCAGGTATATTCACCTGTGGTTCACTGAGTTCAGGTAAATTCACCTGTGGTTCACTGAGTTCAGGTAAATTCACCTGTGGTTCACTGAGTTCAGATTAATTCACCTGTGGTTCACTGAGTTCAGGTATATTCACCTGTGGTTCACTGAGTTCAGGTATATTCACCTGTGGTTCACTGAGTTCAGGTGAATTCACCTGTGGTTTACTGAGTTTAGGCGAATTTAATCCATGGCTTACAGAATTCAGGTAAATTCAAGAATTCCAATAAACCCACCTGTAGTTACATAAAAAGAAACAGATCCTAGAATTCAGGTTTACTCACCTGACATTCCCTGAGTTCCCCAACACATATGGTTCGTAGAGTTCACCTGAATGTATAGGTTCCCACAGTTCAAGTAAATTCATCTGTGGTTCTAAAGGGTCCTGGGTTCCATGGAAACCTTGTGTGATGAAAGCATCAGTGATTATTTGGGGCTTGATTAGCTCAGTTTCTTAGCTGCATCACCAGTGTGGAGGTAGAAGTGTGTTTATAAACTGGGAGAACAGGCAGAGAAACTAAGGTTTTGAGGTGATGGGTGACTGGGTAACTACTGTCCCCAAAATCCTCTATAAACGTAGCATGACAATTGATGTCTGATGATAACTGAAATTAGCTATTAATCCTGATATTATACAGTATTGTAACTGACATTGTTCTCTTCTCAGTTTTATTATTTTTTCCTTCCTCTGCTGATTCTATTCTGTTGCCAGTTTGCTTTTCTCCTCTGCAAATGTGTGTGGGATTTTTTTGATTATGTTGTAACCAATTTTACTCTACTCAGTTACAAGCTGCTTCTCCCTTCCTTCTGTTCCTATCCATATGTTTATTATCCTTCTACATTATAAAGCATTTTGGGCAATGGCAGTTGATTATAAATGTGCTCTAAATATAAATTATTACTTACTTATTTACTAACATTATATATACAAATACTGCAGGTCATTTTTACAGGTTTCTTGGGAGCTAAAACACCTATAAACACACACACACACACACACACACTAATGTACACAGACACACACACACGCACATGGTAATACACACACACACACAATAATATACACAGACACACACAGTAATATACAAACATACAGCAATATACACAGACACACAAATACACACAGACAATATAAAATTGTAGTGGAAATAGTTATGCACATGTGGCGGTGGCATAAGCACTACATAGCGGAGTAAATGATAACCAGTTTCTCAAGTTTAGAAATAGGAATGCTCTCCTATTTATGTCTAATACAGGCCTCTAAATGTTCAATCGTCTTGGGCCTTCTTTGTCGCACCTTCCTCTTTATGATGCGCCAAATGTTCTCTATAGGTGAAAGATCTGGACTGCAGGCTGCCATTTCAGTACCTGGATTGCTTTTTCCAGCAACTTATTAATAATCCTACGTAGCCATGATGTTGTGATTGCTGCAGAATGTGGCATTATCTTGTTGAAAAATGCAGGGTCTTCCCTGAAAGAGATGATGTCTAGATGGGAGCATATGTTGTTCTAGAACCTGAACATAGTTCTCTGCATTAATGGTGCCTTTCCAGACATGCAAGCTGCCCATGCCACAAGCACTCATGCAACCCCATACCATCAGTGATGCAGGCTTCTGAACGGAGCGTTGATAACAACTTGGGTTCCGTAAAGAACTTCAAATCGTGACTCATCTGACCACAGAACAGTCTTCCATTTTGCCACACTCCATTTTAAAAGACCCCTGGCCCAGTGCAAACGTCTGAGCTTGTGGAGCTTGCTTAGAAATGGCTTCCTCTTTGCACTGTAGCGTTTCAGCTGGCAACGGCGGATGGCACGGTGGATTGTGTTCACTGACAATGCTTTCTGGAAGTATTCCCGAGCCCATTCTGTTATTTCCATGACAGTGGCATTCCTGTTTGAGGTGCAGTGACATTTAAGGGCCCTGAGATCACGAGCATCCAGTAGAGTTTTACGGCCTTGACCCTTACGCACAGCAATTATTCCAGATTCTCTGAATCTTTTGATGATGTTATGAGGTTGATGATGATAACTTAAAAGTCTTTGCTATTTTACGCTGGGTAACACCATTCTGGTATTTTTCTTGCACTATCTTTCTGCGCAACAATGGTGGAATTGGTGTTCCTCTTACCATCTTGGGTTCAGAGAGACACTGACACTCTGAGAAGCTCTTTTTATACCCAATCATGTTGTCAATTGACCTAATTAGTATTAATTGGTCTTCCAGCTGTTCGTTATATGTTCAATTTCCTTTTTCCAGCAACTTATTAATATACATCACACAGATTAATATACATACAAACACACACACACAGTAATAAACACAAACACTAATTCACACACACACACACACACACACACACAGAGTAATATACATACACACACACGGTAATAAACACAGACAAACACTAATATATACACACACACAAACAGACAGTAATATATATATATATATATATATATATATATATATATAGAGAGAGAGAGAGAGAGAGAGAGAGAGAGAGAGAGAGAGAGATGACCATATTGACATGTTAGGTGTGTGTGTGTGTGTGTGTGTCTACAGCCAGCAGCCAAGTTCTGACAGGCAAGCAGACGCAGACACACGCACACTCAAATACACACACACAAAGCTCTGATAAAAAAAGAAAGTGACAGAGTATTCATGCATCAGCACCTGCTGCACTGAGAGAGAGTGAGAGAGAGAGCGATGTCAGCTCTGGCCCTCACATCTCTCTCTATCACACACACACCTCTCTGTGAAGAGCCTGGGTGACCGGTCTGTTTGATTTTGTTTATATAAGTGTCTTATCCTTTCATAGCAGTATGCACTTGAAACAATATAAAAATAAATAACTGTATGTATATGTTTTCAAAAGAGCAGCACTGCACCAGCGCTGTCAGAGAACTGTCATGTTCCAGCAATCAGCCTGACACACACATACACAAACACACACACGCACCGATTATATGAGTGTGACGTGAGCTTGAGGCCGAGAGCAGGAGGAGGGGTTGCTGATTAAAGCAGAAGTGGATGATCTCACTGTGAATATGAACAGACCGATGCTGCTCTTCCAGGTGCAAACCGAATGAAAACCGCTTTAATGTGTTTACGAAGCCCCAGTGTCTGTAAATGGGTAAAAAAACAAAGTGTCTGGGTCTGTTGCTAGGCTTTCTCTCTCTCTGCTCACAGCACAGAAAAACCATCTGGAGGTTTTTAGACTTTTTTTGCTGTTACAGTTACATCACTTAAGGTGGAACTGACTCTAAATTCAGGAGAGTGCTAACTGCATGAAAGCAAACATTTCAGACACCAATAAGATACAATACACCCTGGAGGGGGTGCCAGTCCTTCACAGGGCAACATACACACACACACTCAAACCTACGGACACTTTTGTGTTTTTGGACTGTGTGAGGAAACTGGAGCACCCGGAGGAAACCCACACAGACACAGGGAGAACACACCACACTCCTCACAGACAGTCACCCGGAGGAAACCCACACAGACACAGGGAGAACACACCACACTCCTCACAGACAGTCACCCGGAGGAAACCCACGCAGACACAGGGAGAACACACCACACTCCTCACAGACAGTCACCCGGAGGATACCCACGCAGACACAGGGAGAACACACCACACTCCTCACAGACAGTCACCCTGAGGGGGATTTGAACCCACAACCTCCAGGTCCCTGGAGCTGTGTGACTGCGACACTACCTGCTGTGCCTCTGTTATCTACATACATGCATATTGTATCTTATTATCAACCTGAGTTACTTGATTTTTAATAAAGGCAGAAGCTTCCCACTCTTGTTTATTACTCTTGGTTATTCATCTCTCTTTCCCATTCTACTCCCTCTCAGTCTTCTCTTCTCTCTCTGCATCTCTCATCTATCTCTCCCTCCCTCTCTAACTTCTTGCTCTCTTCCATCCCCTCTATTCTCTGTCCCCCTAACTCTGACCTCTCTCACTCTCAACAATCTCTTCCTCCCGCTCACCTTTCTCTCTTTCCCACCCCCTTCTGTCTCTGCCTCTTCTAACCCCCCCACCTCCACCCACCCACTCCACACCATTTGTTTAACTAACGAGAGAGGGCCCTCCTTTTCTTTCTCCTGGAAAAAAAAAAATTAATAACATCACTGGAGCAAATTAGTGACATTTTTTATAACTATCAATATTTAATTAAGAATATCCTAATCTTCCCCAGTTCATAACTCCCAGGGAGGCTGTTTAAATATTAAAATTAATTTGAGCACAGATAAAGGGGATTGGTTTAATTGCACTGGAGGCGAGCGCTGTGCACCTGACCGATTTCCTTTTGTCCTTTTTAATTGAACCGATTGGACCCTTTCTGTCCAAACCCTCTCCTCCCTGGGAGCGCCCCACTGTCCTCAACACCCCACAAACAGTGTCCATCACCATCCATCAATCTATCATTGATTAACAAATCCATACGATCAGGAGAACATCTGGAAACACACTTTGTTCTTAACTCGCTCACAACACAGTGTCGACTTTTTAGAAAGAAAATGTTATATAAGTGCCACACTTAGAGGAGATCAATTATTTTATAAATAAATAATAACCTTAGGTGCCTAGGACTTTTACACAGCACAGTACAGGAGTGAGGTTTCTGAAATATTGATCTATTTCATCTGAAGCATAATATTTCTGCACAAACAACTTGATTCTCTTTTGACATTTTCTTTGCCCTTCTTTCTGTCTCTAAACCTCTCAGGGCCTAGGGGACATCAGCAGAAATTAGATGAACACACACTCAGAGTCCATCCGCTGTGCGTGAGAATTGAAAAAAAAATCCACAAATGGGGTTAAAAAAGAAAAAAAGTCCCCAAGTCCCAGAGACAGAAACGCTCTGTGTTAATGCACTATTGATGATGTTTCTTTAGAGTGTGCGCCAAAGTAATTTCAATATTTAATACTTAAAATATCTTTTTAGAGCACAAGGGCTTTCAGAACCACAGAACAGATCATTCCACTTGCAGTTTTCACGAGGAAAACCCACAGAGGGGCTCACAGAGTTAAGGGGTGGCAGAGCACTGAAGAGCATCAGAAATACACTGTAGGTCTAACAGTTTGTAAACACATTTATAGCTAGTGAATTTAGCCTTTTAAATAGTAAATAAAGCCTACAATTATTATTGGATTTCAGCATTTATTCAGACTCATAAATGATTGGGTATTCTGCTGCTATTTTTAACCTTTTTATAATTATACTAATATTAAACCAAAAGTGTTGGTGCTGTGTCAGTCGTTGATGCCCTCAGCACTGAAGAGGAGAAAAAACATCTGAGTAATGTGAAAGTTTGGCCCAAATGTGGCCCGTCTGCAGTTCTCATTTGGCCCACATTTGGTCTTGAATGATAGTGTTGACTCAGGGTATGTCTGGCTCCCTCAACTCAACCACAGCTCCAACATATACATCCTCACAAACAAAGTACAGTACAGGAACATTACTGTCACTAAAGCTATAAACAGTGTAGTGTATCTTTAAAGGTACAGCAGTGATGTTAAAGTCCAGTTGTGTTCCCTAAAGGTTCATTACATTCTCTTCTCCAGAAGGAGAGGGGGATCTCTGTAATCTTTCATTATACAACTGTGGAGAATAAAAGAACACAATAAAAGTCCTGGAGATGAAACGGGGCGAATAAAATCAACACAATTAAAAAAATATTACTGAACATATACCACTGAGAGTACCACCACAGTTTTTCTGACAGTGTATGCACCAGATGTCATGGGTGTTGTAGCAATGAATCGCCCCACACAGCACACACAGTAACCCACGTCCAGCCCAGACAACATTTGCCAGTGCCATAACTGAGCCACAATAGCCAAAAGTAGCACAGATTTGGCTACTAATCCTGTTGTGAACTACACCAGAGTCAACTACAAGAGAACCCCAGACCCCTGATGTGAGAAGCACAAGACATTGGCCAGTTTTTTCACTCGACCAAATAAACTGAATTCATAAAGCAACGGGACAAGGGTCAGGAGAAAAGTCCTAGTGTGAAAACAATAGTCCTTTTCCAGCAAGACTGTGCCCCTGTGCACAACGTAAGGTCCACTGAGACATGAGGTTTTGGGGAGTTTGTTGTGGAGAAACTCCGGGGGTTCTGAACACAGCCATGACCTAACCCCCCTCCAACAACTTTAGATTGATGATGTTTACTCAAAATAATGTCAATGTAACCTCTTCCCTATATATTCACACATTTCTGTATTTTCTACACAGAATGTGCACATTTACTACAATTAGGGCTGATTTTCCCAAAGTGTGGAGGTTCTTTCTGGAGGAAAATAACATCTGCTGCACTCTGCCCATCACTAAGGCATGCGTCTATGTATAAAATATGTTTCTGACCCTTTACACATTCATACTGAATGAACAGAGGATTGTGGGGAAACAGTAACTGGGTCAGATTTCACATATTTTGAAATTCCTTTTAAAATAAACTTTATGGAGAAACCTTCAAATCTCCAGTCAGTTTATTCATAACCAGTTCCTGTAATAGTTTTCTGGGAGGAGCTTTATAAAGACATCAAACTCTTCAGACATTTGTTTCCACTGGGAACAAATTGACTCAGTTTCTCTACATTGAAGCAATTCACACCAAAGCACTGTTTATTTCTTTGTTTACATTGTAAAACCCAAAATTAGCTTTTTTTTACTTACATTTTCCATGCTGACAAAACTTTATGTAAACTGGGGTTGTTTTTATTGTAAGAAAGTACATAATCAGTTATTTAGTTGTAACTGATTAACTATAAACTACAAACTACATAACACTTTGAGGTAGTTTGAGGTGAGCCTGTGATGTACAGGCTTAATTTTATACTCCCAGTGTTGCTGTAAGATTTATAATTATTATATTCTCTTGTTTAGACTGTGATATAGACCTAGTGCTTGTTAGGGAAACAAATAACAACAAAGAAACAATTTTATATATAGTGGGGTTCCACAGGGTTCAATTGTCAGCCCAATGTGGTATGTGTTATTCTCAGCTGTGCTGTTTAATGGAAGCTTTTAGTGAGTCTTTCTTCCATCCTTTCATGCCCTCGCCCATAATCAATGGCCTGTGGGAGGGCTTTTTCATGTGAGGAGTGATTTTCATCCACAATGCTTGTTTTCCTTGTCAGCCAATAACACTGATATCAGTTTAATACATCCATTCTCTGTCTCTTTCAAATCGATTTCCCAATGGATCAATGGTGGGGGGTGAAATATATCTACTAACGCATTAATGCAGCCAAGACGGGATCTGATTTGCATAATAATAAAGGCAGTTACCTTTTAAAGCCTTTTAGAGTCAAATATTTCAAACTTTAAATTGCAGCTGTGGCGCCAAGACCGGGTATTGATGCGAACGTAATGTTGTTTTCTTTAATTTCCGCGACACAAAGAAATAATGGTAATCTTAATGGGTTTGGTGGGGGGTGGCTGTGAACACAGCTTGTTTGTGATGTGAATGCACACTCCTGTGTGTGTGTGTGTGTGTGTACTGCATTAAAATCACACATCGTTATTCCAGCACGGCTGAAGAATTTTATTAAGAGTTTTTACATCCTGGGCCTTAAGCCGGACCCCGATCAGCCTAATCCACGTCCAAACAACAGATAATGAATCTGGCTCTGTGTCGGAGCGGGAGATCCCCGCTCAGAGATGTGCACAAATTATTGGATTTAGATTAGCCAGAGCTGCTTATAATGGGTTGGTGGCATTAGCTGCACTGCTAATCAAAAAGTGTCCTCAAATCAGGGGCCAGAGAGAGTAGAAACCCAGCCACAAATAACAGAGCACTGCAGCTGAGGTACATTCACTCAAACAGACTATAAACACGTCTTCTAATGAGTGATTTCCATTGATACATCCATTACTGACACAGGTGCTAAACTGTGTCCATGCAGCTTAAGGCTGCAGAAGGCTTTAGATTAGATTTCTGGGCATTTCTATGAGGATTTAGTTGTACTGGGACATTACTCCAACTCACTTCAAAAGAACTGCATGGTTCGCCATCACTCCAGATTTACATGAGTCAGAAATCACAGGATAAAACGAGTCATTCTGATTCTGCTCCGCTTCTGACATCAAGTGCAGATACTTGAGAATGGCTCCGCCCCCTCATCTGAGTTTGTCCAATCACAGCGTTGGACCCATGTTTATGTGAGAGCACAAAGACGAGGTTAAACTCAGCAAAACAGACAAGCGCGGAGAAATAAGAGCACTGAGTAAAAATGGACAAAACGAAAACGGAGAAGAAAGAGAACAGAGTGAAAATGGCTAAAAACCAGAGCTTCTGCTCCTCGCTCCTCACTGCTGTGCGCTCGGGGTCGGGGTGAACAGCAAGCGGCTCATTATCATTTAAAGGAACAGGTGGAAAGTAAAGTGTTGGCATTTTTGTTGTAGCTAGAAAGTGTTGCCAAAACACTTTGGCTGTTTGTCTATTTGATATTTCTAAAAAACTGCACATTGAAACTACACAAAAAGATCCTTAACATAATGCTTAGTTCTTTAGACCCTCAATCTAAGATTCCAGATTCATGTCATGTTTGATGGGTCTGAGTAAATATGAGAAAAGTTGGGTCTTATTTTTAGATGCCAAGAGGCTGAGAATCCTCCAGACAAACAGAGGGATGTGTTTTTCCTCTTTGTGGAGGAAAAGTAACATGAACAAACTAAGCGTTGAGAAACGAAATTAAGTCTAGTGGGGTTGAGATTCAGCTCTGCAGGAGATGAAAAACTTGTAAGGTGAAGAGCTCCACCTGCTGCAGCACCTGAGGGTGAATTCTTCTCTTTGACGCCCACGCTAAAGCTCCTCCGCCTTCTAGACGACAGGAGGAATTCTTCACATCCAGAACAAGCCTCAAACTTCTCCATAAAAAAACAAACAGCTCAGGATCTGGTTTGGAAATGAGCTGCCAGAGGCTGAGAACGTCTCCAGATGAAGCATCTGTAAATGGGCTTGATCAGTCCCATGGTGTGAGAGGAGGAACATAGATAATGGATATTTGATTGTATTCTGTTCTCACAAACGCTTAACTCATCATTCGGTGACAACAGCACCGCCAAACTTTAGTACGATTCTAAAAAGAGCAGCTCCAATTTGAAAGATTTGTACCTTTTGCTTCCTGACATTTTGTAGATATTGACATTGTTATTAAATAACTACCTTAGCTCCTGTCCACCGGTGGCGCTGTTTCACTAAATACCCTCACAGTCTTTTATTTACCTGAAAAAGAGCTACAGAAACAGTGCTGCTGTGTGTAAGCAACAGCATTAAACAAACAAAAAATGCTGCTGTTTTTAATCTTTTGAGGTTTACAGGGCAACACGTTAAATTAAAGCCCACTAATTACTGGGTAAGTACAGAGTATGCACCTGTTAAGTAATTTGTGAGATAAAATAAGTACTGAGTAGGTAAAGGGCATGATACTAGAAATATGTGGTTATTACTGGGTATTTTAAAAATAATAATAATAATACATTATATTAATATAGCACTTTTCAAGAACTCAAAGACGCTTACAATAATCAACACATTGAACACATTCAAAGACTAATCTCTTTCACTCAGCTTTAGTCATGTCATGTATTTGATAATACGAATATTGATAACCTCTTCAAAAATCAGTTATAACTGATTATAATATAATTGATTAATCATTTGCTGTCCCTCTCTCACTGTGAGTGATAGTAATCAGTAATCGATAATCATTATCAATTTTGATAAGATTGTTATATAATATTTTCTGAGTCAGTTATAACTGGTAACTGAATCAATATCAGTACACCTCTGAGACTGTTATAATACATAATATAATTGATGATTAATGTTGACTACACAGTGTGTTTCCAGATGTTTCTCCTGATCGAATGAATTTGTTCAATCTACAGCACACTTCATTTAACACAATGGAGTATTTATTAACCTCTGACACTAGGCACTGGATGATCACCTCCAATAACACTGGACTGTCACCAAGAGAGATGTGGAACGGGTTAAACCAACACACACACACACACTATCACAAACACACACACACACACACAGGAATAATGGGGTTGGGTGTATTCCGATATCATGGTTTTGTTTGTTAAATAAACTCTTACTGCTCAGATAAACAGCTTTTAAATCTAATTTTCTCAGGTGACTAAAGCCTTCCCACAAGCTTCTCCAGCAAAGAGGGGACAAACCCCCTCTGGAGACACACAGGACACGCACTGGAGACACTCTGAAGGAACAGGAGACGCATTGGAGACACTCTAAAGACACAGGAGACGCATTGGAGACACTCTGAAGACGCAGGAGACGCATTGGAGACACTCTGAAGACGCAGGTGTCCATCAGCTTTAAGAATTAGTGTTTATAAGAAAGGGGGTTGGGTGTGTTTTCACAAAAGAGACCTGGGCAGGTGGCTTTACTGAGCACCCGGCGCTCACCTGGTAGAGTGTGTGTGTGTGTGTGTTACAGAGCAAAGTGTGTAATTACAAGCACTGTGCTACAGTGGGTTGAGCAGAGAAAAAATATATGTGGCTGTCACACTGAATTAGAACTGTTCATGGGCTTGAGAGAGAGAGAGAGAGAGAGGGTGTGTTCACTTTTTAGAGGGTGACTATGATTCAGATTAGAATGGAGACTGAGATCTCTCACAAACAGGAAGTGACTTCACACCCATTTACAGCGCAGGTGTCCACACACAGAACACTATTCATCAGTGTGTGTAAAACTGCACAACACACACACACAGCTGTGCTCTGCTAAACACTCACCATTCATCAGCAGGAACTGCCTTTACTCTACATTTTCACACAGACTCCAGTCTCTCAGCTTCAGCTGCTGCAACAAACAGCTCTTTCACCCACTCACTGGCCACTTTATCAGAAACACCCCCCCCCCCCTCTACTGACACTCATTGGCCACTTTATCAGAAACACCCCTCTTCAACTGACACTCACTGCAAAAAGACATTTTTCTGTTTCCTCCAGGGAGAGCTGGACTGCCCTGTGTACTCACTACACACGCTGAGAAGGTATGGAATCACATTGGTGCCAAAAATAATCGCACAAAAAATTAATCTCAAACGTAAAACTTACTATTTTCAAACAAAATATCCAGCTCTGACCTTTGTGCTGCATGGTTTTAGTGCGTGAGTTCTGCGCCTGATCCCTGAGTTTTGCGAACAGTTTTGGCACAAAGCTCTCGCGTGGGCGGGACTTCTCAGTGGTGCCTTCCCATTGGCTAATGAGTTTTTGAGTGACAACTCAGTGCCCTCAACGTTGTTCTCGACTCTGAGTGCAGGAAGCGTGTGTATTCGGCAAACGGTCTTTTAAACCTTAATCCTTGAATTAGTAAGAAATAACATGTTTTCTGACTATCAATAAACACAAGTTAGGAACCTCAAATTCCACTGTAATTATTTGTTTGACACTTTCATAGAGCTGGTGCTTAGCGTTTAAATTTTTCTCTTGTTCGTTCAGTTTTTCCTCAAACTGGCAACTGCTCGCGCTTCACTTCTGGGAGGAGGAGGAGGAGGAGGAAGAAGGAGGAGGAGGGAGGAGGAGGAGGAAGGAGGGAGGAGGCAGACGGCAGACAGCGCTCGCCACTGTTTTGAAACTGTATTGCATTTCCGATTTTAAACGCTTGATGTCAATGTTACAGATTGCTCCTAAAACCCTGCAAACTAACGCCCCCCTCGTCTCAAGTTAGAATTAGTGTATTATCAATTGAAGAGAAACTATCTTTAGGAAACAAAAAGAGGGAAAAAAGACACCAGGAGACTGAGCTGCGGGAACAGTAGAGAGTAATAAGTTTAAGTAGTAGTCTACGGACGTAGTCGTGGGAGTATATTTAGACGGGACACACACTGCGCATGTTATCCACGACCTTAAAAACCTCACAGCGCCAGTGTCATGAACCAAACTTTGAAACGGAAATGTGAACATTTCTTGAATAAAACAGTAGTTGAGCTACTCTGACCAGCTAAATGTAGTGTATCAGAAAATGCTGCCTACAGAAATAAGATACGCACAGCCCAAACCCCGTATTAAATAATGATTATTATGTTGATAAGAAATGGGTTTGTAGTTTTTTTTTTTACATTTAATTCGTCGTGTACAGTATTGAAACTAAGATTGTGTTAAGCACTGGAGAAAAACAGATTTACAACAGAAAACATTAAAACTGCTGGGTCTGAGCATGCGCAGAGCACAACTCGTCACGGCTCTGCCTCCTGGCTGAAGTGTTTCCACTACTGTCTCGGCTTCTGTAATTCATGAAGGAGAACGCAAAGTGCTCAGAGTCTGGAAAAGTGCTATAACTTTAATACTCATCATCACCAGTGTTAATGTATTAACGTTTTAGTTGTTGTAGTCAGTAAATTACAGTGTGTATTTATGTTGAGTCACAACACCAAGATAACGAATGCTGCGTAACTGATTTGATAAGAACTCATAGGAACAGCAGCAAGGTGGCGCTGCAGGTGGTGTCACTGTCACAACTTCAGGGTTCAAGGGTTAGGGTTGTGGGTTCGAACCCCACCTTCGGTCATCGCTAGCCCTTTTCCACCAGTGTGGAACCGGTTCTGTTCCCATTTACGAACCTAATTTGGCACCGCTTACTGTTTCCACTGACAGATTCCTGAACCAGAAAAGTTAGTTCCCAGCTGGAAGAACAGTGGGGTCTTGAACAGGAACCATGATGGCGTCCGTGGGCGAGTCGAGATAAAGAAGCTCCAGAAAGAGCTCAGAGCCTGAAATAGTGTTATGGCACAGTGGAGCTGGACGGGTCATTTACAGAGTGTGTTAGAAATAAACAAAAACGTTAACATTAATATAAATTTAACACTACTTTTCTGTTACTGTTTTTAAATGAACAGTGAGATTGAGTATCTTGTAAGGTGCTTTTAAATAGTTTACTATTATTATTAATTAATGAAACGTGAATTTCAGGCAGCTGAACAGAACACAACCCCTGGACCTCATTCATGTCATAAGCACTTTTCAGTGCACAATTATGACCCCATCTCCTCACAGCTACAATCAGATTTTCTCATGAACTTAAAATAAACCATGCGTTGTTCCAGACGTTGAGTTCCGAATGTTAGTGTCACACGGCCTCATCAGATCATTGTTTTACATATTTGTACAGAACCTGCGTGTGTCTGTAATGAAGATTATTTTGTGTAAAAACAATACAGTTCAGCTCCAGAGCACAGCATTTTAAACCAGAACTCAGTGTTAGTGGCTTTAAGCTCTTTGTCCAATGACCAAACCCTGCATCTTAAATTGTGCTGTATTTTACTTTTTAAAAAATATAAAACCTAAAAAGAAGCCTTTACACTGTGCTTAAATTTCATGAACCGAGAATGACATTAACTTGCATTATTTAGAGGATTTTAATTGCATTTAGGAGATACAGGGTTTTGTTGAAAGGATTGAGACAAGGTCTAAATAAAAATAAATAAAAGAATGGATGAATGAGTGATTTTCCAGGGAACAAAAGAAAGTTAAAGTTGCAGAACAGAGGGAAGACGAGAATAAATAAATAAAGCTTACCTTCCAGATCCTTTCCGACTGAAACTGAACAGATGCAGGTACACAGTCCAGTTCTAAAACTTTATTGCACACTTTACAGTTTCCCTTCTTGCTTTTTCTTTTATTTATTTACTTTTTTGATGCATGACAGTCTTTACATGATTTCTGTCCTTTATTTTTTCTAACTTTTATATAAAACAAAATCACAACAAAAATTTAAACTACTTTACATATGGTTTTAAACACCACCACAACAAAAGCTATATATAGAGAGATATATCTGAGATATAATGCACCCTTTACTTTCAATGCTTGACTTTTCTTTAAAAAAAAAAAAAAATACAATGGTGGTAAAACAAAAACAGTCACGTAGAAACAAAATAAACAAACAAACAAAAAAAAAAAGAGATAATGGGAAAAAAAACCAAACAAACTCCAGTAGATATTTTCCCCCAGATGTGTTTTTAAAACTCAGTATTTTGGTAGTAGTTCATCTTTAACCCCCTGAGTGCCACACAGGGCTAAAACCGCTACAATCTGCAGTCGATAGAGGAATGTTTTCTTTTTTTTTTTATTAAAATAATTTGAGTTAATGAAAATGATTCACAGACAATAGGAGCTTTTCACTGGTGTCCATAAGGCACATGGTTCCAGAAAAAGAAACTGGCCACTGAACACAACAAACATTAACAAAGACACGCCCTGGTCCGAACACTTTCCAAATTTGAACAAAAACATGGCAGTGTAGGAAAACTTAAACTCAATAAAGGAATACAATGTTTATTTCTAATTTAATCTAAAACATTAATACTGACACAATACTGACTGTTGAAATATTTTAAGACGTTTCCAATTGACTGATATTTTTAGGATGTTACTTGCACCAACTCCCAACACACTGGACTTTTCTTTTGAAATATACTCAAAATTTATGAAAACGATGAAGTAAGAAACTAGAGTTTTATTTAATAAAGACGTTTCTCTACTTCAATGTATTTAATTTAGTTTGTAGCGCTTTGTCTGTGAAGAAACCAAAAAGACCCAGATAATTATATTAATTAAAAACAAGGGGAATTCAGTCAGTTTCACATTTGAGGCTGATATCCCTTTAATTTAAAAAACCAAAAGGCAGTGAATAAAAGACAGGTTGCTTTTGTGGATTGTGAAGCCCCTGCACAGAGGAGTGTAAATTAATCTCTCAGCTCCAAAGTTCAGTTCTAAATCTGGAGCTCATACCAACACACCAACGGCATAAAGGAAATAAACAAAAACACTGAGTGTGATGTGTTTGTGCTTTAGATTTTTAAAGTTTGCAGAAATTTAATGAAGGTAAATTATGTGCATACAATTTGGCCAAATGTGATTGAGACTTCCCCATTAATTAAATATTATATTCATAAATTTACTAGGACTTGAAATCTGAAAAATGGCAAGTGTCCAAGTTTAATGCAAATATAAAAATTAATTTAACGAATGCTTTTAAGTGTAAATTTTGTATTTAAAAAAGATCCTAACATCATTATTGCTCTGTTCATCTACTATTACAGTTTTAACAAACTTGCAAACCTTGTGCAGATTTAATATTTGAACCTTTTTTTTGGTCGTCCCTTTTATTTTTGTTTTACAAAACTGTCAGAGCGCCAGTCGTACTGGTGCTGTCTGAATGTGTAGAATTAAACATTAAACTGCATCACTCAGTGGGTTAAAGGGGTGAGAGTCAGATTAATGAAAGTTAATGTTTGCAGGTGGGTGAGCTGCAACACACTGGAATTAGTGAGAGTTTAACTAGAAACGGAGAGAGAGGGGAAACCCCCTTGGAAAGACGACAAAACCCGACATTAGTGCACTGAGTTTTTACAAAGTAGCAGAGAAAGCTTTCAAACAAGGATAAATCTACATTAAAATGACATCAGAAGAAAATTCACTCATGATCCCAAAATGTCTTGGACGCTTAGCCACCGCAAATATGTTGTTAAGAATATACATTTCACTGCGTTTAACCCTAAACGGCTTCAGGAAGGCACTTACAAAGGCAGTGTGGACTAGGTCTAGTTAAAGACAAACCAGTCACAAACAGCAACAAAATCACCTTCAAATTCTAAAATGAAAATGTAGAAAGGATTTTGTTCTTTGAAAATAAGTGAACACTTGCTCTCCAGAGAACGGAACCTTGAGAGGCTGTTTCCATTAAAAATCTTCTGTAACCACTTCAGTCTGTTCAGGCCGGACACACCCCCTGGACATGGGGCCAGTCCAATTCAGGACACTTTCACACAGTCACTCCACCTACCAATGTGTGTTTGGACTGTGGGGGGAAACCAACACAGACACAGAGAGAACACAGCACATTCTTCACAGACAGTGCCCTGAGGAGAGGTCTGTGACCCTGGAGCTGTGTGTTAGCGCCACCGTGCTGCCAGTCACATAGAGTACACACCTATAGCACGAGGCCTGAGGTGAATAGGTTAAAGGCACAATCATGGTTGATTTCCCAGATCTAACACAACAACACTGTCCAAAGATAAACCAAAAGAACGGAAAAAAGATTTTATTCCAAGTCGTTTTGGAGCATTTCTATTGGCCCATTCTATTAAATCAAGCCTGAAAAAAAAAGGCCTTTTTATTTTATAGCAATATGTTAAAATCTTTGAGTAAAATTGTTCTCTGTAAAGTGTGTTCACTTCTTATCAATTAGAAAATCACAGCCTTAAATCAGTCACAGTGCTCTATAGGGAAAAGGTTTCATTACTAAATGTTTACCAATGAGACGAAGGAGCAGGAAAAATCAGAGTAGCTTCAGATCTAGCCCCAAAATGTAGGAACGTTATTGATTGGTAAACCTCTCGATTTTTATGCCATTTGTGATTTACTTTGTGGAAAGAAGTTTAATTCTCAGTTTGGTTTTCTGCTCTGTCTCTAAATCACTGGAGTTCTGGAAGACGCCGTTAGCACCAGCTCGGAGCGACTAGACGCCATGAAAAATTAGACACTGCCAGAATTAAATTACAGCGATTCTTTTGCCAGTGCTTCTGCAAGGACACTTCAAACGACTTTGGCAGGATAAGCCTGTCTCTGAAAGTTGCACAGCTGCAAGACTCTCAATTCTGGGCTCATCCACTAGAGACAAGGCACTGTTTAAAAGATGGACGCGCCGCTTTAACGACATAAATTCAACAAAATTAAAAAAATGACAAAATATTGTCTCCAGCTACAGGTAACATCCAGTTGTGAGGAAAAAAGTGACGAAAAGCTTCAGAAATCAGTTTCTCTTTGAAGTATACAACTCAAATTACTTCCTAATCCATCAATTTAATCATTTCCCCAGCCAGGCTCCTCCCACAAATGTGCTTTTTCATAGCAACTGTTGCTAGACAAACTTTACAAAACACAGAAAAAAACACAAAACCAAACTGTGAAACAACATTAACACAAAGTTCATTAAAACTGACTCCAAACGCAGGTTCAGTGATCTGTGATAAAACCAAGTTGTGTTTCGTTTCTGAGATGTTCACCACAGATCTCTAAAGCTACTCCAGCCTAGCAACAGTAACTATGGAAGAACCCATTTGTGGGCAGAGCAAGAGGCAGCTTTTCACATCATAATCCAGAAACTTAGTCTAGAACACTTCTTCAGCATTCAGTCCAGTTATTCTCCTGAGAACGAGTAAACCCTGCACACGGAGAGAGAGAGAGAGCGAGTGTGTGCGCGAGAGGCAGAAAGCGTTGCAGCAGGGGTTTAAATCTGAGTTTAGACAGTGTGAGCAGGTAGATGTTTCTCCATAGCCACAGGTGAGTCTGCATCGTCAGAGTGAGGACGGACCGTGCACTTCTCCAGTTAGTGTGTGTGTGTGTGTAGGCATTTGCATGGATGTATGCAAAAGTTAGCACCCCTCAAATGACACTTTAGATTTCTCCAAGTAAGAATAAGTGTTAATATCCTCTAAAGAAAACATTGACATTTTTTAGTGTATAATTTTTATGTCTAAAATGTGCCACAGCACAGGGTCTCAATTTGTTATTCATCAATTAACAAAAGAGTTGTGCATTAAAATAAATGTGCAGAAGGTTTCTGTAGAGGAAGCAACCTCACTTTTAGAAAAATCATCAAAAAATCTGCTCTCAACCAACAGGTGCCAGACATTTTGCACACGTGTGTGTTCTGGGTGTGTTTTGAGAGTATGTGCGTATATAAAGCGATCCAGTGTATGGGTCTTTTATTCAGAAAGTGTGTGTTAGTGTTATGGTATTTACGTGTTCAAACAGGTGTTTTAAAAAGTGTCGATAGTGTAAAAAGTGGTCAGACACTATTTAATTGTGTTAGTCCGTGAACCAGACCAAAAAAAGGAGTAGTTACATTCATTAACCAGGTTAAAAAATTAAACAAAAACACAAGACCAAAATAAAAGTATCAGCAAAGTTAGTAAAATTCTTACTAAGAATGTTTTATTAAAATAAATGCCAAGGAGAAGGGAGGGGGAAAGGGTTAATAAGAAGAAAAATAATAACAGCATACACCATGAAAACTAAATGCAAGCATGTAAAAATCCTTACGACAAACTAATAAAAGTCGCTAATGAGTTAAACAAGCTAAAGATCAGCAAGAAAATCCAAACAAAAATTATTCTTCCTTAAGGAAAGGCAACACTCCCAAACAAGAGACAGACTCCGAGAGATGAGAAGAGGGCATAAAAGGGGATGGATAGAGATTAAAAATAACAAACAAAAAAAATTGTAGTGGGCTTCACTGAAGAAAATAAAAAAAGTCGGAAAAGTGATTTATAATATACATATAAAATGAAGTTAGAAAAATACATTAGAAACCTGTAACAGTGATTGTAAATTACATTATTATACATGTAGTAGGCAGGCAGGAGAGAATACAAGAGATTTTCTCTGTACACCTGATGGACTCATAATCGACCTTAAAACAACCACGTAGTAACATCAGAGGGCTCTCGCTTTAATACTGCTTCACGTCTGAGCGGTCTTCAGCCTCCCGGCTGATATTGCATTTCATTATTTTAAGAGTTTTCAAAAAAGAAAGTTAGAGCATCTAACACTGAGAAAACAAAACAGAACCAAGAAAAAGTGACCTTTCCGTTTGGATGTAACAGCGAGTGAAGGGGAAGGAGACTGAGCGCCTGGTCCAGACCTCGAGTCCTTTCCGTTCAAAACAAAAGAGCTCATTCTGTAACATTTCTACTTTTTTTCTGTGACGTATTTAAACCCCTCAGTTGTTTCAATGGCTGTGGGACAGCCCGACCGATATAAACCAATTTAACACAAACCGATACAGGGGCCTTTAACGATGGACATATAGTTATGAGTAAGGCCCTAATTCTCAGAAATTTTGATTAGGTGAGTAAAAGCAAGTCTTGGTTAAGGTGTTTGTTTATTTTTATTCCTTTAACAAAGAAATATTTTTATTTGCTAACCCCAATAAACTGCATGGTATCGATATTACGGGCCAATCAGTCTATCGAACAGAGTTATTTCTTTTGACCCTCAGGGAAGATTATTTTAGGTTATTTTATCTGGGGTGACATTCAGTGATTCAGAGAAATTTTGTTCAATTTTTGCATAACTATTATCAACATCGCTGCACAATTTGTCAGAACTGATGAAACTATGGCAACAATATCGGTCAATATTATCAATCAACTGATACATCGGTCGAGCTCCAGCGTGGACGTGTTTCTTTAAATAGGACCGTGATCGCTTTCATATTTTGGCACAAAACTTCTAACTCTATGATGTCAAACGTCTCCACGAATCCAGCAACAATAATACTTTGAAAAAAAAATGTTATTCTGAGTAACAATCTTGATTTGAGGCCTTTTCAGAAAGCTAAAGAAACACTTATTTTACCTGAAAAAGTTCATTTCTCTACAGAAAACCCAAGCAGTACTGTATACCAACTCAAAAGGAAAATAACAATGCACAATAAAAATCAATCATTATAACAATAAATGTCCACTTTGCACATTTTGAAACAAGGGAGGGTTATAACATTTCATCCCAAATCATTAGTTTCTTACATTGTCACTTGGTTTGAAGCATCGTAAATGGCAGTTCACTTTGAACAGAATCACAGTAACAAGTTCATACAGACAACACTGTGGATATCGTCTTAAAAAAAAAGAAAAACAAAAAACATACATTTGTTCAAATGGCGTGAGGGAGGGCAAACAGGAGAAAATGAACCTAATCCTGGGAAGACGAATCATGGCACATAGTTTAGCTGGTCGACTGACTGCTATTCGTTTTGCATAGAGTAGATTCAGTGGCACAGCAGTGTGACAGTTCATTTTAACTTTAAACGCTGAAGCCTCCATCGCTTTCCTCCTCTATGCTCCGTCATAGCTGCTGCGGGATATTTACTGAACACAAAACTCGGGAAAGAATAATAAAAAAAAAAAATTAAAAAAACATTGATAAGGCACTTTTTTGCGCAAATTCACCTCTCAAAATTGCTTATTCCTTCAATGTGGCTTACGACTGGAAAACATTCGGAGTTGACAGGTTTGGCCTTTTTCCTCCTGACTATTTTTCCCCTAGTGTCTGAAAAACACAGCATCTATGCAAACCTGACTTTTTTTTTTTTTTTTTCTTCTATATTTTTGTAACTGCAAGTATAAAAAGCTAAAATTGCCAAAAATATATTTTCTCCAGCACCCTGTAAAAGTATCTAATTTTGATCTTTTGTATTTTAATATGCAATGATGTATCTACATTTGTATATTTTTATATATTTATATTTAGAAGATGTATGTATAAAGCAATTTGAACTGGCAGACATGGCTTTCACATCCTTTTTTTTTCTTTTTTAAGAGAGATATAAAGAAACGTGGATTAGTTTGTGTGTGTAGCTACTAAGAACAATGTGTGCAGGACACATTGTGGATGAGCAAATTCATACTAAAATGTGGGAGGGGAGAGAAAAAAAAATGTCAGAAGTGTCAGGGAAATGCAACCAAATCTCGACCATTAAAAAAAAATATTAAATAAGTGAAGGAAGAATTCTTCAACCTCACTATCGTACACACAGTTTGGACCCCACTCTTCAGTTTCTTTGTTCTGTTGACATTCCACATGGACACAATTTTCCTGATGTTTTTAGTTCTATATAAAAGTATGAATTATTTGGTGTGATTTCTCACGGCTCATGTTTAATTTCCCAAATGTTTTAAACGCACGGATAAAACGTCACATTTCATCTTGAGAATGATTACTGTAACCCTACACATGACTGTGGGTGTCCAAACCTGTGTATCACATTTTGGCCAATTTTAATCAGGGGTTTAAAAAACAAGGGAAAAATACCCAAAACGCATACAAAACTAAAAGAAATAAAATGCAGGTTATGTACAGATCACCAGTGAGGGACAAATCCTCCTCCCCGCCTTGTCCAACTCATCCCTAATCTTTAGTGTTTCTTGCTTGTGTTTTTGATCCTGGAACATTACGGGAGAAAGTTTCATTCGATCTGATCTAATGTCAGATTAAACAGGCACGACATCACACCTTCTTCAAACTCTAGACTAAAGGAACTGAGCCCTCTGCACTTAGATACATATTATATATAGAGAGAAAGATAAATTCAGTAAATGGAAACCCTTTGGCTAAATATGCACACATAATACTTTTTTTTGTCTTTTGTTTTCAGCTCATTCAGAAAAAAACAAAAAAAAACAAAGAAAGAAAGATCTATAAACTTCAGGCACTGTGTATATATGAAGGCTGGGGTGGGTGTGGCATAGGTCGAGTACTTCCCCAGCCCAAAAAAAAAACGTCCTAGACTTAATTTTACTGAGAATACTCTTCTTAAGAAGCCCCCCATCCACTCTACCTACTGCCCCCTTCTGAGCTGGCACTGGTATTGCAGCTATTAGCCAGACAACTACTGTTTGGATGATATTTCAATGAAACTGATGAGTAAGGAAAACCAAAAATGAAAACAATAAACCAAAGAGTGGAACAGAACAGACAAAGCTTGTTTTCAAAGCAGTCCCATCGTTTTCCAGCCATGCAGTTGAATGAACAGCTATCTATGCGCACCCAGAATGTGTCAGCAGAGTGGGGAAAAAAAGATCATAAAAAAAATCGAACGAACCTTTGAGTGAGTAAACTAGACTTTCCATTTTCTGTTTCTGACATCTGGAAAATTTAGATTTTAAAATAAATCCTTTTAGTATCAGCCAATCAGTGTGAAGTTGGGATCACACACATGCGCTTTTAAGGGAGTAAGAGAATAATACAAAGGGGGTTTTATTGCTTTAACTCAGTGCAGATACTTGGATCAACGCTACGAACAGCCGCCCAAACACTTGGGGGCTCCAAAGTAAAGTAACAAAGGGGGGAAATAAACAGGGTAAATGCTTGGACATTAAAAAGAAAAAGTCTCAATGTTCACACAACTGGTCAGTGTGTGTGTGTTGGTGATTTTTGTGTGGGTTTTGAGTGTTAGCGTCACTTTCGGAGAGCTGCGTCTCTCCCCCAGCGTCCGACAGGCTTAGCAAAGGCAATTACCAGTTAATCTGATCAGCAGGCAGGCTTGGGGCGGCTCATCATTGGGTGAAGAGTTCAGAGGTCAGAGGTCATTTGTTAGTTGCCGGTGGCGGCTAGGTGGTTAGGAACAAAAACAAAAAAACAAAACAAAAAGGAAAAAAGATAGAAAGGATATTAGTGTCAGCAAGAAGAGACTGGAATGACATCATTTTAACAGTAAAATGAATGCAATTTAAAAAAATAAATAAATAAAATAAAACCCCCTGAAACCCACGGCCAAGACAAACAGAGGCTAAATCTTGTTATAATATCAATAATAACGGCAATAATAATAATTATAATCATGACGTGAGTTCATCTTAGGGCTGAATGAAATCAAAGGGATGGAGGGTTGTTTCCCACCCTCCTCCAAAAGTTACACAGTGTAGTTTCTGCAGTGCTGAGCCTGGAGTAGCAGCGACAGAGTTTCTATTCTCCCTGTTACAGCTCAGTGGACATCAGCACGGTTTTTAAGCTGTAATTGTGAGTTAAAAACACTACCTGGTGTTGCATTAATTGTTTAAAGCAGGGGTTAACAATATTTATTGGGGGCAATACCTCCTCCACTAACAATTTTTGGTTTCTATTGAATTTGGCCAGAGATGCGATAGATGCTGATGTTTAAAATGATTTAGAATTTAATAGAAATTGATAGAAAAAATTGATACTAATCTCATTAATAATATCAATATTAAATAGTGGAAACTCTGGTTTAAACAACGGCGCTCATTAAAGCTGCAGTGAATAAATGTGATTGTGATAAGAAAAGGATTTGTCTTTCAGCCCTAGAACATCATGATTAGAAACAGAATTGAGCCCCCCAACTTTAATGAATCTTTAAAATGTTATTTAAATGTCACTGAAGCGCTACAGTGGCCCCACGTACCCACAAACATAAGCAGAGGGACGTCAGAACAGACAAACACATCTAGTAAATGTTTTAGTGTATTTGGGGTTGGAATGCGTGTTATAAACAGTGATTAGTGGTAAGGAGAGCTAGTACTATGCTGCGCAGTAATGGATTTTACAAAACTAGTTAATTTTGAAAAATGATATGCTTTATTTTTTTTTGGTAATTTAGGTACAGCAGTCATAAATACACTTATAATTTTAAATGTATGTCCACAGTACCTTTAATACAAAAAACGACTCTACTGGGACTTGTTTATGACATAAAACATGATATTTAAGATTTAAAAACGGAGGTAAACAGGAGTGTGAAACGTGTGTAAACTGCAAATACAGTTCCAACACCTTCACCGGCTTCGAGACAGACTCCCAGTGCAGGTAGAAATCTCTACATTACACCAGTGTCGTGAAGCAAGTCCATAGCTCTGCACTTATGGGCCTCTCAGAAGATCATCAGTGTACTGAATGTAAACAGTGTAGTGGACATTACACTGAAAAAAAACATCAGAAATAATTAAATCAAAGGAAGAAGAAACATTTTTTCTAACTAACCTCTGTCTGCGGTCACTATCCTTTGGTAAGGATGGACCCGCGAGTCATGTCTCCGCACTTTAGTAGCCATTGCACCTGAATCGCAATAATCCACAAGGTTAGACAGTGGTAACTTCAAAGAATAGTTCAGTCACAACATGACAACAAACCCAACGAGGAATGGAAGTCAATAGCTACATTTCTAAACCTGTTCTCCATTTATCAGCTCAGGCACTAAAGCGTGTACAGCTTCTTTTACGCTCTCAGAATTAAAGGTACTGTACAGGAACATTGTCACTAAAAGGTACAAACATTGTACTGTACATTTAAAAGGTACAGCAGTGTTGTTAAAGTTACATTCCTTTCTCCAGAAGGAGAGGGGGATATCTGTAATCTTTTATCATAGAACTGTGACAAAAGAGCAGAATAAAAGTCCCGGAGGTAAAACGGTGCGAATAAAATCAACACAAATCTACAAGTGATATATATTACATTATATATGTTCCCTAATTAAAGATACTGTAAATGTTCTCCTGAGGGTACCACCACAGATGGTGGGATGATTTAGGTCTAAAATACAAAGATAAAGCTCCAGAGTTAGTGCTGTGACCTAATCAACCCGAACTGAACACTGAGGGTTTGTCAAACTACTGGGGCATGTACTGAATGGGGAAGCGGTCAGGGCTTTGACTGGACACACCCTCATTAAAATGACGAAGCTATTGGCTGAAGAGCTCTGTAGAACCAGGAAGATTACTAAGTGTTTACAGTTTCTACAGAAATGTACAAAAGTTTTATTCACCAGAGAAAATGAGATTTAAAGAACTGTTCATTTGAGCAATAAAAGGTTATTTACACAAATAAACAAACCCTAATATCAGAATAAAACCAATGTGTTTGTGAGAGAGAGAGAGAGAATGAATGTGTTTCTCCTGGTGACAGTCCAGTGCCTAGTGTCAGAGGTTAATAAATACTCCATTGTGTTAAATGAAGTGTGCTGTAGATTGAACAAACCCATACGATCAGGAGAAACATCTGGAAACACTGTTCTTCACTCGTTCACAACACAGTGTCTACTTTTAGAACAAACATCCTTTTACTGTGTTTATGTTTGTGTAATTATATATAATTTTATACAAGCTCCACGCTTACCGAGAAGATAAATTATAAATAATAATCATCCTGTGTCTAAGACTCATGCACAGTTCTGCACGTGTGAGCTCAACTCCATTCATTGTTGGGGATGTCGGCATGTTCACTTTTCAAGAAGAAAACAGCAGTCTGAAGCTCAGCAGCCAGATCTGTCTAATCTAGACTCAACTCTACAACCTAAATACGAGATCAACAACAACAGCTACATTAGAAAACACTCTACAGTCTAGATTTTCCAGGTCTGGCTTTGAACCCCACACGTTACATAAATTAAACAACATTTATACATATGTACATCATTTCTATAAAGAAATCCCTGCTATAAATCCATACTGTACAAATAATACAATCACAAAACCAAGGAATGCATAGGAAACACATTTCAGTTTTGATAAACAGCTATAATTTAAATTCTAACACATCCACAACACCTAGTGGGACAGGCTTCTTCGGGACAAAGGAGAATAAGAGAAAACTGTTTGAAGGAAAATGAAATAAAGAAACAAAATCATGTCCAGCCTCTAATGTGTGTTGTGATTTCTTCCTGTGCATCACATGAACGTAATGGAGCAACAGACGACATATCGACCCCTGCACATCCTTCACTGTACTGCAATCAACCAGAATGATTTTTTTCTAATAAATGAAAAGCAGAGTGTCTGGTTCTGAGAGTATCACAGCTTCAGCAGAGTGATGTACTGACAATACTCTCTCTCTCTAAACCTCGTACGCCCACACTGAGATGCTAATCATAAACATCTATCGGACAGCTGCCGTTCACATGGAGAGAGAGAAGAGAGGACAGAGAGGAACAGCTAACAGTGAAAACAAAAAAGACAAATGATGAAACAATTAGAAACAGAAAGATGGATGTTAGAAAGATATTGTTAGAAAAGAGGAATAAAACTAAAAAAGGAAAACAGTGAGAAAACAATGTATGAAATGGAAAGACTAAAAAAAACTTAAACAAAAGTCTGAAATAAAGGATAACATTCTTCATACGAAGAAGATGGATGAAAGCAGGAGAAATAAAATAACGAAGAGCAGGAGAGGAGAGAGGAGGGAGCAGCCGGGTGTCAGACAGAGTCACTGAGGAAAGAGTGATCGGCAGCTGTGGAGTAAAAGGAGAAAATCAAACTCCGTCTGCAGAGAAAAGCCCCTCTGACCTCACAGCTGGGGGCAGATCCAGGTCTGTGGGGGTGGTGTGGACGGGAGACTATAAACAACCAAACACCACCCTGTGGTCCAGCTGCATTCACCTACACTGATGGGAGAAGAGGGGACAATGCTCTGGGTCTGAATCTCAGAAAGGACGGGTCCTGGCTGTGCTCTTAGACAAAAGGCCTGGGCACAGGTACGCAGCAAACCACAATGGTTTTTGTGTAGTGTGTAACTGTAATTCAATGTTTAAACACACTCCACTCTTTTGTCATTTTACAGTGACCATGTGTCGTATTAACAACGACAATTCCCATTTTTTATTCAATAAAAAGAACCTAACATTTATAGTAAAGACACTGCCATGCTGCCGTTTTTCCACACTTTCTGCAATTTAATTTCTCTGTGGTGAAACCTAATTTAAAATATCAGTGACGCGCAGTACACACACACACCAGGTTAAACGAGAAACCACCACAGTGCAGAAGCCATTCTTATAGAAAACACATGAAAATACTTATTGTATTGACCAAAAAAATTCAAAATTGATGCATCCCTATATTTAAAATACATTACTCTAAAGTACATTCAAGCATCATGTCAAATGATGTACAACACTCTAATGTACCTTTAATAGTACACACCGAACTGAATTCATGATTAAAATGTCTTTATCTTATTTAATCGTTGCAGATGAACAACCAACTTCAAAAACAAGGGAGAATTCCTCAAAGTCACAGTCAACTCCAAAACCACTGCTGCTAAATAGCCCTCTCATCTACAGCCCCATCCCTAGGGTCTGCGTTCATTAACCAGAGCGGAGCTGTAGGTAACTGCCTCTGCTGAAATGATAATCAGAGTTAAAGCACAGGTGTGTTATATCCATGTTTTCTGAGCTGGGAAAGTAAAAGTGCCCTGTTAAAAATGTTAACATTCATTTAATCACGGTGTTAAACAGCCCCCACCCCAGCTAAAGCCAGCGTCCTCAGCTGCTCAGCACATATTTACCTCTGAGAGAGTCGTGAACAGGGGACAGAGCCCCGTTAAAAGCGGGCGTGTAAAAGAGGGCGTCCTGCTGGCCGGGGCTTGGGAAGGACAGGGCGTCTGACCCACGCTTACCTAAGACCCCGGCATGTTCGACAGGGTACTCGAGCAGAGAGGCGGGTGCCAGGGCGTAGGGGTACTCGTAGGGAGCAGCGGTGTAGATGATGCCAGCGTCAGGGGCCGGGGGGACGAGTGCTGGAGCGCCGTTGGACAGCATGGCCGCCATCTGCGCCGGACGCATGATGTTGACCAGTGGCGTGCCAGCCGGGGTCGGGGGTCTCAGGGTCGCGGGCGGCAGCACCTGACCTCCAGGGGCGGCCAGGAGCCGAGGAGCCTGGGACGCTGCCGCCGCCGCTGCTGCAAGAGAGAACGCAAGGTTCGCTACAGTCAGAGAGAGAGAAAGACAGACAGAGGGGGGGGGGGGACAAGACAAAGTACAGAGAAGCAGAAAACAAAGAACAGAAAGAAAGAAAGCACAATACGGTACAGGGAACAGCAACAAAGAAAGAAAACAAGCAAAGAACACAGAGGACAAGACAGCAGAGAGACAGAAAACAGACAAGGAATAAAGAGAAAGAAAGGAGACAAATAGTGCAGAGAACAGCAAAGAACAAAGAGAAAAGGCAAAGAACAGAGAGAAAGTGAGGGATAAAAGAATGAAAAATTTGAAGAGGAGAGAACGAGAGAGAGGTAAATTGAAGGAGACAGATGAGAAAGAGGAGAGGAAAGTCAGAATAAACATGGAGAAAAGAAATGAAAGAATGGGAGGACCGAGGGAAGAAAGTGAAGTAGGGGAGGTGTGTGAGAATGGATGAATGGATGAGGGAATGAGAGGGGAAGCAGAAAAAGTGGGAATCAGAAAAGCAGAAACACAGGGAAAAAGAGGGAGGGGCAAAAAATTAAAATAAAATTAGTTCATGCAATGATCTCACACAGTGCACAGCACAAAAACCCCACACCAGCAGGAGGCAAACAACGAGTAAATCAACACAAACACACCCGGTAAATAAAAACCAGGGGGTAAATGAACGAGTGAACAGCGAGGAGTGCAGCAGTTCAGCAAACGGTCACCAAAGCAATCAGAAACGTCACAGCACAGAGGGGTCAGCAGCGGTCAGAGCCACACAACCACGTCGAGGAATTACAGAAACAGCCACATTTCCCAATTATGGAAATTCATCCTGGAGCGTTGTGTAGTGTTTAATTCAGAATTCAGAACCGCAATTCAGTAACTGTGTTGTATTAAAAGTCAGTGCTAATGCGCTACGTTCTGAGCTCTAACACTGAAGTCTTTAAATCGTCCAAAGCCAAACTCAGATACTTTTGGACACAGTCGAGTGTCTGAATTCTGAATTACAAATGTCCACGACACACAAACGCTTCAAAATATTCGGTACACAGCATTTACTGATGATGTAATAGCCTTCAATATCACTGAGGATTCATCACATTTTCATCACAATGCACTTTTAATACAGTTTTAAACAAGGGCACAGTTTTATGACACAGTGAAGACTGGGTAGAACTGAACCTGGAGAACCACAGGACCCTCTGCAGTATTGATTTTGGGTGATTTACTTTCAGAAAACCGTAAGAGGTTTTAACTGGTAGAAGCAAGAAAAAGGAGTAATTACTGGTAATATTTCACTGATAGCGCTCAGTTTTATAGAGTGTAAAATATTCAGAAAATCTCAAATCCAATTCTGATGCCAGTGAAGATAAACATTTCTCTGTACTCCCTCCAAAAAGGGAAAAAAAAAAAGAGCTTGTATTTTTAATCCATGATTAAATTGTGACTGAGCCAACTCCCTTATAGGACCCAGATCATTTATGTGGTAAAAAGTGTGAGCAAAGAACACACACTTCAGTGAAAATCCAGTGATAATCAAATAAATAAGCCGCTGCAATAAAAGCACACTGCACAGCTTTATTCCCAGTCATGAATATTCAAGAATATAGCACAATAATAATAAACAATAAAATAATAATACATATATAATAAGGGCATATGAATAAAAAGATTTACACTAAAATAGAGCACACTATACAGTTCTATACAAACATGAATATGCATGAGGGGAGGAGTCGTGTGCATATTTATGAGCAGGATACTTCTGATTAGGGCAGGGCTCTAAATGATGCAGCTGCTGGGAGAGAGTGCAGTGAGATTACAGCACACTGCAGCCTTTAAAAGGGCAGAGAGTGAGAGAAAGAGAGAGAGAAGGTAATATCTAATGCTACAATCCATCTTTGTGTTAAATCACTTCAAGAGAAAGTTTAGAGGAGTTAAACTTGGAGGAGAGAGGAATGGAATGTGTGGATTTTAAGTCTAAACTACTTATACAAGTCTCAAATATCAAAGGCGGATTAAAATGCCATTTCTGAGGGGGGTGTGTGTTCTTACGTGTTTTGATGTTGGTGTCTCTGTAAGTTCCGTTGAGAATGGCAAGTTCCATCAGCTGCATCTTCTTCAGATTGTCTTCTCCTTCCGCCTGAGGACAAACAAAAACAAACCCACCAATCAGAGAAGGCCTGGTAATCCTCTCGGCCAATGGAGAACAAACAAAAACACAAGTAGGAAGAGCGATATAAACCAGTGAGAGGGAAACACAGAGTCAGCAGACGCACAGCGGTGGGTAACGACGATGATCTGTTATGAATCTGTGACTGAGGAGCCCTGGTCTGGTCAGAATTAAAGCAATGCTACTCTGCCCTGGTCCTGAGGGGGGCGCTGTTCTGCATGGTGTAGCACTCCCCTTGCTCCATTACCACACGTCACCTTCAGAGGGTTGTTAAAGCGCTCATTAGCTGTATCAGTGTGTGTTGGGAGCAGAGGAATCTCTAAAACGTGCAGGAGAGTGGCCCCCAGGACGGAGAACCACTCAAGAACACGGCACAAAGAGCACCCATGTTTCTCCAGAAAGCACACGTTAGTCCTGTTTAACTGGATTCAGTGCAGTGTATAAAATGTTGATTTAATAAAAGTATATATTCTTGCATCTTTTGTATTTAGTCGAGACGAGTGCATTGTTTCAAAATAATAATAAATTATATTTACATATAGCACTTTTCAAGAACTCAAAGATGCTGACAATAGTCTGTACTGGGGCTGGACGATACGTCCAATATTTATATCACACTGTATTTCTGAGTTTTCTATACAATATCATTCCGATACGGTTATGAACTGAATAAAATCCACTGAAAAACTTCCAGAACCAACATCACCCTCAAACAAACTAAACTAAATTTTAAACTGACGACAGCGCCCTCTAATGGCCGTCAGTAAATAAAAAAATGACGCTGTAAATGTGTCTCTAAACACTGAAAGTGTGATTAAATATATTGTTATTGAAACGTTTTATATTGACATTGAATTATCGTCCAGCCCTCGTCAATTATACAATGCATTAAGTACAGAATGAACGTGATCAGATCACTATTAAAGGAGGACAGGTTTGATTTGATTACAGAGAGCGCTGGGGAGTTATGGACCAGAGGGGGAAGAGAGTTCCAGAGCCGCGGAGCAGACCTCCAGGACGTACGATCCCGAGGAAGCAGCTCGGCGGAGGAAGGCCTGAGAGCGCGAGTGGGTGAAGGATGGAGAACAGCAGACTGTTGTGAAGGAGGAAGGTTAGAGCTTTGTAAGTGAGGAGGAGTATTTTGAATTGAATCTGGCAGTTTATTGGACGCCACGTATGAGGCACTATGAAAATATCTAAACTGCCTTGGTTATGACGTGTACTAAAAAGAACGCATTTGTGGGCGGAGCCTGGAGAGGAGATTAACCCTAACCCTAGAGGGTTACTTTGCACAAGAAATCTGAAAGGAACTGCACACGGTTTCTCTTTATTTGATAAAACCTTTGTGCAGAAATTAAATGCACCGTAGCAGCACAGCAGACGTCAGCCCTGTCAATTAACAGCTGTATGAGTAAACACACACACGGCCATTACAGCTAAATTAGAGCAGGAAATTATTCACAGGAAGCAATTAGACCTGCACTCCTCCCATCCACATCCACACACTAGCAACAACATAACTACAAGAACACAAGTGTAAGAGAGAGAGAGAGAGAGAGAGAGAGAGAAAATAGAAAATGAGAAAGAATTGAGAGAAGAGTGGAGGAAGTGTAATAGAGGAATAGTAAAATAATGGACAGAGTTAATGGTGAAGAGAGGTAGAGAAGAATAAAGGAACAAAAGAAGGAAGGAGGCACACATTTACCCACCACAAGTCTCCCTCCCTCCCTCACCAGCAGACAGTGAATCATGAAGTAGAGAACTGTCTAGAGCAGGAACAGGACAGAGCCGCCTTTCAAACAAAACAACGAGAGGAAGAAAGAACGAGACAGTCTTCCAGCTGTAATGAAGTCTAAATACACACAGGAGAAAATAAACCAAGGAGAGCATTCCGATCCTGCACCGAACAAAACAGAGAGAGACACACAGCCGAGGTTCACAACACCATCCCAAATCAAACACACAGCTGCTGCAGAAACACTGTGGAACACACACACAAGATTTCAGAAGGCTGGGCCTCTAACCAATCACATTGTTCTATAACAGGCATCTTGACCAATCACAGCATCAGATGGTGTTCTTATAAATCAATACATTCCTGTAATCCAGCATCTGAGCTAAAATAACACAGGTTCATCTTTAAAGAGCCTGCATCTGTACTTTACCTTTCTATTAAAACATAACATTCACTTTGGGCTCTTGAAAAGCACTTTATAAATAAAAATGTATTTATATTATAACATTAATGCCACATATCCAAAAAGCAGCTTGTGCTGAAACACTCTTTAGACCTGTTCAAAACTACGATGAGGCCAATTAAAAAAATAAAAAATAAAAAATTAAAGCTCAGGTTCTTAGGATTCTGCTGATACCACATATGTCCATATTGGGTACATTTCCAGGGACTAGTTCGCGCTCAAAAATGTGTGCGATTTTGCATATTATGCAAATTAGCTCCAAATCTAAGTGGGCGGAGCTTATGGGTTCTTGAGGCTTTTTTGTAGGGTGTGACCTGAGGAATCAGAGAAAAATTGAATCTCTACGTCACACGGAGTAAGAGATACCAACGTCTATAGCACCACCATCAGGCTGATTCTTTGCGCCTGAGTAGTGGGAGGGTTTACAGTTGACCAAACGTCAAGTCTGTAGGTCTAACGGTTTGGGCCGCCCATCGCCTTTCGTCAGAGAAAAAGAAGAGGAAACAGAGCAAAAACAATAGGCCTCCAGCACTTTGTGCTTGGACCCCTAAAAAACCCACACTGTGCATGGAGTTCATAAGGTAAAGAGCCTTTAATGAATGGGGTTTTCATGAAATGATCCCAGTGTCGCGTCTTCACTCTGCAGCACCAGCTCATATTTTGACTTCCAAAGAGCTGATAAAAATCTGGGTCCCCTGCCTTTTTCTTAAAGCAGCTTTAAAACATTTGAAAAAGTCTTGAGCAGCAGGTGTTTACCAGGTGAAAAGTTAAATCCAAGCCCTGAGTGGATCACCTTAAGCATCAGAGAAACGCTTCACGAGTCGCAGCGCCGTGGGAGAAAAACCTCTCTTCACACTCAAGCGAGAAGAAGAGAAAGATTTAATTCCATTTCCCCCCTCAGCTTACACTCCAAACCCATTCACAACCCGACAAACACTTCAGCTCTGCATCACACTCGCTCGCTCTCTCTCACACACACACTCTTTAGCTGCTTCAAACCAGCCCAAAGAGCCACACAAACTTCCAGAAACTTTCCAGCAAAATAAACAGGAACAAACACTCAATTCTGCAGCAGTGATCAGAGAGAGAGAGACAAAGTGAGAGAGAGAGAGAGAAAGTGAGAGACAGACAGACAGAGAGAGAGAGACAGAGACACAAAGTGAGAGATGAGGGACAGACAGAGAGAGCCAGACAAAGTGAGAGAGAGACAGAGAGAGAGAGAGAGCGAGACACACATTTCCCCTTTTCAAGTTTAGCTTGTTTTCACACAGTGACAAATGAAAATGCACTAAAACGCATCACAACAAACCACGTGAGAAAATTCTCTTCTCTGATTGGTCAGACCTGTATGGAGCGGGAGCAGGAAGGTTCACACAGGAAGGAGCTCCTGTGTCGTGGAGTCGTGAATAATGTAAAACACACCTGGCTACGTTCAGCTCAGACCTGAGGAGTTCACCTGATATTTCATTGGATCAAGGACAGATCACATTCTCACCACAAACCGCTTTAGAGTTGGTTCTGGACGGGACCGAGACCAGCTCCTCTCCAGGGTCTCAGTGCAGTTGTTTTGATCCGCATCAGAGTGCGATTACTGCGTTCACACCTCCACAAACGAACCGCACCACAGGTGTAAACGAACGAGTCTGATTTAACAGGATTACAAAGTGCATGTGTGAAAACGCCCTTAGTGTGTGTTGTGCTGTTATGAGTGGATCAGACACAGCAGCGCTGCTGCAGTTTTTAAATCCTTTGTCCACTCTGTTAGACACGTGTGAGATCGTGTTTGGTCAGAGGAGATGATTTAATGGAAAAGAAGTGTTGAAACTAGGAGGAATTTTAATGTTTTTTTGCGAGACGTAAGAGATTCATAACATATTACAGTAGCATTACAGTAGCATGTAAATGAAATAGCAGCCAATAGAATTAAAATCTGAAATACAGTAGCTTTTGTAGCGCTGTGAAATTAAACACTTCACTAATTAAAGAACCTAAGCAAATGAGATGAAGTTCTCTAAAGGAGCCCCTCTGGACCACTCCCACTTTAATTCTGAAGAGTCTCCATCACCAAACACACACTTCCACAAAGCAGTCTGTGGTCAGGCCTGACTAATCAAACCCAGAGCAGAGTGAGCTCTTCATTTCTGTGCTGAGAGAATCTCTCTGAAAGGCTTTAAGTGGATTTCAGAGTGGCTAATGAGGAGGTGAGGGAACGGGTCGAGAGACGGAGAAACATTTCATCATCAAACTAAACACTTCCCACAGGTGAACAGTTCACACACACGCGAAAAAGAAGCTATTATGAAAACACAAAAGAGAGAAACAGGAAATAATGTAGGGGAAGCTACAAAGAGAAAAGGGGAGAAAGAGAAACAAACAACAGAAAAAATGAACTCGAGAGAAAGAGAGATGGGACCAAAATAAGAAGAGCCTGAAAGACTGAGGGGGAAAAAAGGAGACAGACAGAAAGATGGGATAGAGCCGTGGACAGAATGAAGAAGGGAGAAAGCAAACAGACAAAAGAATAGCTAAGAGGAGAGAGAGAGAGAGAGAGAGAGAGAGAGAGAGAATGAAGGTGTTTAAAAACAGCAGTGTGTCAGCGGTCAGGAAAAAATCATAGAAAGCTGGAGGGAATCCTGCATCTGATGAAACAGCCAGGAGACAACGGAATGGGGCAAAGGTACACTTCCAGACACACACACACCTCAATGAATCTGCTCTATCTAAAGGAATCAGATGGAATCAGTGGAGTCTATTTGTGTAGGCACTGGAGCAGAGCACACATCATTGGGTTGTGTGTGTGTGTGTGTGTGTGTGTGTGTGTGTGCAGTGCATAGACTATCAGCTCAAAATGTCACTCCCCAAATTAAATCCATAGTTTGCCCAAAAACCTATTTCCCCCACTTTTCCTAAACACAGGTGATCAGCCAAAACAGTTTGCATCTTTAGTTCTACACTGGAGCTACGAGGAGGATGTATCTGACACAAATGACAGTGCACCTACTACCACTTTCCCACTGCAGGGGTCCCTCCTCTACTGTACTCAGTTCTGTTCTCCTCCACCAGGTGAATCAGGTCCTGGTTCTGGAAGCGGGTTTTTGTTTAGTGGCTGTTCTCTCGTGGTTCAGAGCGAGTCGAGTAGGGACTAAACCGTGGAGTGTAAACCTTGCAGAGCGCTGATTGTCCAGAGAGAGTCGTCACTCTACGCCACGCAGCGCAGACGTCCAGCTCCAACTCTCCATCTGTAAAATCTCCAGCTGCAGCAGAGATCACGTTTGTTTTTATCCGACTCACGACGGCAGCTCGTAAAATTACGCCGTGGTCTTTTGAAGAGGTTCAAACGCTCCTTGGATCGGTGGCCGACGAAATAATCCAGCGAGAGCTGGACGCTGCAACAAGGAACAAACTCTACTGATCTGTCTGAACTGATGACGGAGCTGTGTTCAGTCCCAAACAACACCAACAACAACACGCCAATACACCGTTTCAACACACTCGTGGTTTCCAAAGCCCTCTGTTCCTATAGCAAACAGAGAGTAGAGACCAGTAGAGTCCAGTAGGGTCAGAACCAGGTAGTGGAAAAGTGTCATAGTGTTATGTAATCTGTAACAGTGGGGGCAGGGCTGTTGTTCTTTGGGTTAATGAAATGTTTGCGGTGATTGAGAATACACCACCAAGTTTACACTGAAAAACACTCATTCCTTTAAGACCTGCCCCCCCCCCCCTCCCCCGAGCTGCAGCTGGTGTGACGGCTCGTGTCTGAATGCCAAGCTCATTCCGAGTGTTTGCTCATGTCTGGCAACGCCTCTGAGAGGGAGGGAGGGAGGGAGGGAGAGGAGGTTCATTCAGGCAGTGAACGAAAGAGCAGAATAACAACTGAAATGAAAGTGACTTCAGACTGACTAAGAGACATGGACACAATACACACATCAGATTCACACAAATAACTAACATCTGCAAAAGACAGATTGACAGAGAGAGAGAGAGAGAGAGAGACCCAAGTCCCAGATTATCTCTGTATTATTAATTGATTCCAGTCTATCCAAAGGTCCTGATACAGGAGAGAAGGCAAACCTTTCAGATCTCTCTCTCTCTCATCAGAACACACTCCCATGTCCTGTCCAGGAAACACGTCAGCTGACCCCAACACAAAGGAATCCAAACTAACACAGTCTCACGCAACTCTCCACAGCCTCCAACGTCTCGCCTCTCTCTCAGAGGACACAGCCATCCCCTCACACTGCTCAGAACGTGTGTAGATGCAGATGTGGCCTGTAGGGGGAGCTAGAGGGAGTCTCAGTGCTGTGGATGAAAGGGCTTTATTAGGGCCTTCGTTGGGCCACAGTGTGCAACCTCGGAGCTTAACAGCTCAGGCACCAATATCATCCTGAACCTGCCTCACGCAGGAGCACACAGAAACACACACACTCTCAGCTCAGTGTAATCCCACCCCGACCTGTTACACAGCCGAGTGTTTGTAAAATCAGTCTGTTACGCCCCACAAAGTGGAGAGAGTCCCATTAAAAAGTCCATAAAACGGACAGATCAGCTGCTCAGGTTCTTAATTACAGAGCTGGACGCTTTAAATAAACACGGGATAAAAAGCAAGGGATTTGACCGTGTGTAATATGTAGGTCATATCACAACACTCTGGGGACGGTATTTAAACACACAAGCACAGATGCTGACATGCAGTGGACACTGAGGTCCATACGGGATTAAGCGGGCTTTCTACTGAAACAAGAATACAGCGTGGGCGAGCGAGCATGACAGAGAGCGAGAGAGAGAGAACGGGGGTAAAACATTAAAGTGATCCATGATGTGCTCTGCAGTAACACACTGTAAACCCTCGTGAGACATCTGTCTGCTTCTGTGTGCTTCTCTCTCTCTCTCTCTCTGCCAGACGAAGCATTGTTCTGTTGCTGTGATCCTTTAATGCCTCCCAATCGAGCAGGGAATATCTTGAGGGGGATTTTGTGAGGCTGATTTCAGTCTTTAAACACCGCTGGATTTGCATCAGATTCCGAGAATTGGGAGTCCAAACTCATCCCTGCTCTCCGTGCCACCAGCCAGCTTCTGAGTTTGCCCTGACCTCAGATACACCGTGGACTCCCTGGAACCTTCAGGGACGTGTTACGGGCTTTTACAAGAACAACGGGCAGGAGTAAGTCTGCGAAACCAAGAGGGAATGAATCAGCTGAAAACAACACAAACACACCCACAATTAAAAGTAAAAACCCTGCATTCTTTGGATTCTCTGCATTTTGCACCAAGCCAGAGCAGTGGGCTGGGTTTAGCCGGACCACACCGAGGCAGTACAAGCTTCTCCCCCTTTTCTATAAAACCTCCCAGGATTAGAATGCGGCATCCACAATGAGGCGGGAAGACGGAGTGGATGGACAGTCAAGGACGGCAGCGTGGACATGAACTGGGGGGCATTATCCGCAGCGATGAAGGCCTCTCCAACACATCAAGGTCCCCCACGGGAGGTACGGGTTATTGGTTGATCCATTAACTGTTCAGAAACATGGCTGAGAAAAAGGAATGTGATGAGAAAACCATTCCAAACCTGTTTATTTGTTAAAACCCTTCACCAAAAGTGTTCTGTACAGAGCTCCTGATTTCTCAAAGAGGGAATAAAGCTGAACAGTCCGTTTCCGGAAGTAAAAATACCTTCATAATCGCCGTAGGGATGTTATATTTTACGCAGCCGACGCAGACTCGTCCGGAGCAGCAGAGAGTGACAGGATGATTCTGCTCGAGTTAGAGCCATGAATCTGATTTAAACTGTTTTGGGAAAATCGTTTTTTCTTCCCCAATTCCTCGACAGGAAATACATTACCTGTAAATTAAACACGTTAAGCACACAGTAACACCTAGTAAGCGGCCCCTGGGCCTAACGTGGCCCGCCGGCACCACAGCCCCGGTCGCACTGGGTTTGGGTCTTCGGATATTTTTATGTGAGATTATGTGAGAATATTTCGCCACCCCTGCGAGAATACCAGCGCTCTTCAGATGAGAAACTGCTGAGACAAAATGCAGGAGGGTTACGGCACTGATCGCTGGCCTCACACTCAGCTGAGTTTTTCATATGTTCCCTTTAAAACGTCTTTATATAAGAATATTTCTAAACACCCGTGGAAAAAAAATTCATGGGATTTTTTTACTTCCAGAAACAGAGCTGTTGGAAACACTGGTGTTCACTGCTCAGCGATTTACACCAAAACACAAGACATTCAAACACAATCACTAAAAAACCGCTCAAATCTGCAGTGTTACAGTGGAGGATTCTTCATGGCTTTCACAGAAATGCAGAGTAACTCTGAATACTCAATGAGACAAAAGCATCACTAAATGTCAAGGACACTGAAAACTGATCCAAGTTTCTGGCCTTTAATATCCAAGGGATGGCTCTCTACAGATATAATCCCTCACAGTCAAGGTTATCAGGAGCTGTTCGGGATAAAAACTGCATCTCCCTCGAGTCTGAAGTCCCATTCCTGGGAACTAAAAAGTTGTTTCCCTTCTTCAAGACTTTACCCAGTGATTAGGGGGTGAGTGAGGAGGAAGACCTGGCTGTTTCACATGTGAGCCTTGACATAGTGTGTCTCTATTATAATGTTGCACCAACTAAACAAACAGCTATGAAAATATACAAAATCCTTATGCCGATGTTCGCGGTACGACTAACACTGAGCCGCCATGAAACATTGGTGTCCACCTGATGCTCTCCACAGACAAATCTACAGGAACATCCATCGTAAATGTGGAATTAATTTCATATCCACAGGTGAATAAAATCAAGCACTTATCCCTGCGGTCTGCCTTTATAAACATCAGTAAAATAACTGATAAGAGCTCAGATCTCAAGCAGGGCGCAGTAATAGAATGCCATCACTGTATAAAAGTCCTAGATTTTCCAGAGTTATAGGGTTGTTTCTCAGGGGTAATCCTAGGCCCCTTACTTCCAATGAAGAAAATCTTAATCCATCAGCAAACCAACACTTTTTGGACAAAAATATGCTTCCAAACTTTCTTTGAACCCTTTGCGGACGGCCCTTAACTGTGCCCCTGTGCACAAAGCAAGACCCATAAAGGCATGGCTTGGACAGGTGCGGAAGGGGCACAAATTTCCAGAGACACACTCCAGAGTGTCGTAGAAATCCTTCTCGGACGAGGGGAAGATTTTACAGCGGTCAAGGTGGATCTTACTCCATATGAATGCCTATGGATTTTGAAAAGGATGAAGTGTGCATGTCTCCCAAAGCTTTGTCCCAATAATGAATATCCTGTTAGATTTCCATTTGTTTATACATCTTAATGTATTAGTAGTGGATATATATATATGTGTGTTACGTTAAAGCACACAGGCCTTTCCTTTAAACCAAAACAAATAGCCAAACCTCTGGTTCCTGGTATAACTATTACCACCCCTAGCTAATAATTAAATAAGGAATAGATCAATCTCAACTATTGATTACTGCAAAAAGGCAAGAATCAACTTAATGAAAGTTAAACACTACTTGATTCCTGTGTAAAGCCATTTTGCCATGCAGGGTCGGTCTACTCCAGCAGTGTCCTCCGTTTACCGGTCAACATTCCTCAAATCACAAACTCTTTCTGAACAGCCATAACCAGAACCAACTCTCTGAATTAGCCGCCGCTGGCCTGCGGACCGACTCCTGCACTGCGCCATGCGCTGCCTCGAGGGAGAACTGGAATTGGGGCTGGTTGTGTGCGCTACAGCGGCTACAGTTTGTTGGCTGCTGCCAGCTCGCGTTTAAAGGGAAGCCCATAGGCCCCGTAGCAGCACTGAACGCCGCGCAATCCCATTTCCAGCAACTCAAAGAGATGAAAGGAATACGACTCTCCCATGCTGCGTCACCAGCGCTCGCTGGATCCTGGAAGGTTGCAGAGCGTTAGATTCGGAACGGGCGAATAATTACCCCAGTGCTCTGGTCAGGGATGTGCAGAAAGGCCTTTGGGGAGGGGATAGAATGAGGATAGAAGACTCTCCATCTCAGGACCGCTGCACAAACACCATCCTCTTGGTGTGCAACCGCTCCCTTCCAAGTAAAAGGATTAGGAAAGATGTTCAAAGGGAAAGCGCAAGGCCCTACAGCCGCAGGGGGCTTTTTCAGAGGTCTGGGGGCAGATTACAGGCAGGAGTCATGGGCAGGACTAACCTCTAGAGGAGGGGCATGATCTAATGGGTTTATTTTATTTCTCCTGCTTGGCTTATTAAAGAACAGGTGTGTGGAGAGAGTGGGGGTCAAGGTCGTTACAGTGACTTGTTTATCCACGACATGAGGAAAGAGAAAGAAAGGCATAAAGGGGAAAGAGAGTGAGAGAGAACCCATCCCCAACCTCTTTGAAGTGCTTTACACTCAGCTAAGCCGAGATGTAATTGACTGCCGAGGCCTCTACCTCCACCTTACTCAGTTCCAGCAGGTTAGAGCGTGAAAAAACCCACCGTGCAGCGCTCTTATTACTGCGATTTGAATCTTTCCTTTGCGCTGCACTTTTTCCACCCTCCATCCTTCACAAGAAACCCGTGAGCTGACTCCCAAAAGCTGCAGGAGCAGAAAAATATAAATAAATAAATAAAATCAGCGCTCTCTCATGCAGAAACGGCCTCCGAGTTCTTACACACTCCGGTAAATATCATCATTTCTCCAAATGCCTTTGGGTGGCAGTTAAGAAAGGCTACATAGTGTGTGTGTGTGTGTGTGTGTGTATCTTGCTGATTCACCAGTACCCATGGGATATACACAATTTGTTTAAATAATAATAAAAAACCCACAAGATCAGCACTAGCTTGTCTGTTTGATTTGTGATCCAGTTCCCTTCAGCTCAACAAGATTATCCCAGTGTGAACACACACCTGAGAACCTCAGAGAGCGTAAGAGGCCATGCCCCCGGCCTCAACTTCACCTGCTTACCTTCACCGTGCCATTACCTTGCAAACACTTCAAAGGACAGACTCCTGACTGTAGAACTAAGTTGAAACAAGTTCCCCCACCATCATTCCCCCACTGAGAGTTCGGAGCACCCTCTGAGCGCTAAGCTTCTGGATTAGACAAACGTTCTATGGCCTGGAGGAAAAAACAGACCTGAAAACCCAACAGGAAGGCAACTACCCTGGGTCACAGCCACCTGCTCTCCCCCTGTGCTAAAGCTACTTTGGGCTGACGTGTGTGGGCTGAGGACACGGCGATACGATGATAACACTATTATAATTATATCTTTGAATTTTCTGAAAGGTTTCCACCTTCTGCTTCTGCCTCCCACACAGAGCCAAGAGCTCGGAGAGAGGGAACAAAAAGTCCTCCACTGTCCACTCTCCTTTTGAAACATTCAAACCAATCACAGAAAACATGATTTAATTAATTTTACAAGGTTTTGGAAGACGGCGACCACTGCACGACGTATTTAGGGCTAACGCAGCCCCTGAGATTTAAAGGCAATGAGAACATTAAAAAGACAGAACTTCACAACTGCACTGATCTGAGAACTGTGCATTTAAGCGAGAGCCAGGAGGCCTGGAGGTCACAGAAGTGAGAGATAACTGGCTGAGAACAGCAAGCACTTGAAAATCCCAGAGAGGCAGGAACGGATGAGCGAGCAAACGCATTCACCGCCAAGATAAGCGCTATTAAACCAAAACAAAGGAAAACAAACAAAAGAGATGTCTGTCACCAGCAAGTGCACATTGGCACGGTTTAAAACGCTCGAGGCACCGCTGCGAGTGTAAAACAGAAGAGGGGAAAAAAACGTTCCTCGGGCTGTATCAGCTCATCATCTTCACTTCGGGGCGAGGCAATTAACATTAGAGACAATGATGTCTCAGACGGGGAGAGGAAAACTGAGGGAGTAGTAGACGTTATACGCTGTAGGACGGGAGTCTCCAGGACGAACAGGAGGCAAAGACAGAATGATGATGTCGATGCTTT
Organism: Hoplias malabaricus; assembly: GCF_029633855.1. Taxonomy (NCBI): domain Eukaryota; kingdom Metazoa; phylum Chordata; class Actinopteri; order Characiformes; family Erythrinidae; genus Hoplias; species Hoplias malabaricus. The sequence continues at coordinate 55,097,881 of NC_089800.1, forward strand.
TTGATTTTTCTATTGTTGATATGGCACAGCAGTATGTCCTCAATAATATCACTATACTTCACTGCTTTTTATAACACGATAAAAAAAATCCATAACATGATAGTGGTATTCAGATGTGTTTGTGTGTTGACGTTGTGCAGTTAAGAATAATACGGCTAATGTTCGTAAGCGAGTCATTTAGACTGTAGCAGCATGGTGGGTCGCTGTGGTGGATGAACTCAGTGGTCAGTGTTAGCTCTAAACCAAACAGATAAACAACACAGACTCTAGCCTAGCATCTGTTTTGTATTTGTGAAGTTTAAAGGGTATTTTTCACACAATTGTTTTCTGTTTATTTCCATGCACTCAACGTTTCTGGTAGATTTGGTAAATATGTGAGCACTACTTTGTTCTTTTGTTGGAATATTATGTTCTTGGAACCAATAAACTATATTTCCCTGTTTGTCCCATCTCCAAGAACACAGTTATTACAAAAACATCACTGATTGGTTTTAGGGCCATATCATTCATCCCTATTGTCAACACTTTGTAAAAATGTCTTAATGTAGGTCTCACGTGGCGTAACAACACTGAGCAACATTCATAAAGCTTCCTTCACCTCTTTAAAGGACTGCACAATGTTAGATGCAAACGATGCTCTTTACTGGAAATGTTCGGCAGATGTTTTAACCCATGAGTCCATGTGAAACGTACAGTCAGTGAAGGACTTGTAAAACCCAGAATCCATTTATAATTTTGTGAATTCATGATTTAAAACTCTGCAATGCATCCAAGAGTCGATTATTTTTTCCACTTTTAAAACATGGCGCAGCTTGTACTCCGCACTGTAGTGAAGATCATCAGATGTAATCTTTCAGCACTTAGGATGTCAACTAGGTCTGTCCCAGTGATCACGTTATTGATTTATCGTACGATACACAGACGTGTCCTCAGTGATTGTTGCTGACCTCAGTGTTGTCCGCTGTGTTTTTACAAGAGCATAAACTCCAGTGTTTTAGACGCTCGCTCTGTTCTGGAGCCGTTGTGTGGATCTATTTAACAAAAAGTGGCTTTATTTTATTTATTATATTTATTTAAAAATCTTTTATATTCCAGTTCCTACATCGGAATATTTCCTTGGTCTTGGTGTAACTGCATTGCCTTTATATCAGTGGAAATGGTCTTATAATCACAATAATATTAATTGATCATTGAATTATTTCTGTGACAATATTTATCTCAATCACAAACCTGGCTGCTGTGACATGTCTGATGTCAACAACGAGGGTCGTGGGGAGATAACAGCAGACCTCTCCTTTTCACAGAAAGTTCAGACCCAACAAAGTCATCCAAACATTCTTCTCTAACACTTTACTGGGCACTCACCACGGACCTGGACATTCGACTGTGAACACAGCTTTACAAAAGTCACCAAAGAAAACACAATGAGAGCACTGCAGTGGTGTCTGTGATCCAGAATTAACCATTCATCATCAGCACCAAAACACACTAAGACGACAACGACCTCTAACCACCCTTGATTTCAGGAGAAACGCAGGATGAACAGGTCACACTGTGAAATTCCGATTGTGAAACAGGAGTCACATATTCACAGCTGTTCAAACAGGGAACACACAGACAGACGCCACGTCTCCAGCCTCAGTCTGAATTAGCTCAGGGCTGCACTGTTCTCCAGAGAACGTGTGCGTTTGAAAGGCAGAGAGAGACTCAGGTGAGAATTTGCGCACATGAAAATCCCAATTCTATTCTGGGAACACTCCCTGCGTTCCATTCCACAGGACGTCGCTGGAGTTGGAAGTGTTTGAAGGATTAGCGCGGTCAGTGGGGCTTGACTACACACATCGAGTACAATCACAAGGAGAGCAGGGTGTGGGACAGCTGTCTCTCTCCCTGAGAGGAGAGACAGAGAGGAGAAACAGAAAGGAAGTGAAAGTGAGGAAAGATAGCTCAAAAAGACAAGGCCAGTCCGATGGCAAAATAGAAAAAGCTGAGACTAAATGAGGAGAGAGGAAGGGAGGATATGACAGAGAAATCTCTGAAAAAAGAAAAAGAGGAGTGAAAAAAGAAAAGCAGCAGAAGACAAGTGTAAAGAAGGGACTAAAAAGCCCAATGATTTAGGAAGAGGTGGAAAAGAGTGAAAGAGAGAGAGAGGGAGAGATGAAACAAAAAACAAAGGCAGAAAAAAGAAGAGAGAACAAAGAAAGAAACTGATAAAGACGACTATAGAAAACACAGGTAAAGCAAGAAAGGGAAAGAACGAGAGAAGGCTGTGGAGAGAAAGAAAAAGCAATGGCATTTTCCACTGAATTACGCTGGGGTCGCACTCAGTTTCCCGACGAGTCTCTGGTGGATATTTCGGGCGCTGGGAATGTCAGTCCGGATATAGAGGCTCTGCGGGAGCCGTTCCAAATCCACTCCCTGTGCACTTCTGCCCTTCACCCTTCCTTCAGATCCCCAAAGACAAGGAAGGAGTGTGCAGAACGCCCCAAATTCCCCTTAACAGCGTGGGATTGGAGTAGGTCTGGGTCTTATTCCGTTTAAAACCAGCCCCTGCCTCAGCTCCACTAATGAAACCAGGAATTAAATGGATGCACAAGCCAAGGACTGCATATGTAGCTCTTCTAGTTCTGAACTGAACTTTATTTAAAGAGGTGATCAAACTAACTGCAGCCAAATGAGGAATTCAGGAGAAAACCCAGAGCTGGATGAGGACAGAACTCTTACTCCCACACTTTGACTAATATCATAGGAGAGGCTTAAATGTGAAGTGTCATAAGTAATCGACTAAAGGTGCCAAAGAATATTTACTCTGTACTTTAAACCATTCCCTGGTGTTTACACAGAAAATGTGTGACTACAGTCAGGCAGAAAAAAAACCAGATGTGGTTTTCCACACCCAGTTACAACGCTAAGGTTTGGCTTCAGAATGAAGCAAGCTGTTTTCCCTTATTGGCTCGGCACTAGAAGGATCTGATGAGCTCTGCTCTGATTGGCTGGTTTACAGAGAGGCTCTGTGAACCAGCCTGATGCCTGATTTATATGTGCGTTTAAATCTGACCAAAGGGATGTCCTGTATCGCTTAGTAGAGGCTCCTAATCTCACAATTCCATAGTCCTGACCTCTGCAGGACAGCCGAGTAAATAATCATTAACATCCACAGTCTTGGATTTCAAGCCTAAATTATAATGTAAGCCACTTGTGGACTCCACCAACATGCAGAATATTATATTTTACTTGTTTTATTTGGGGGTGAAGCATTGGGTGTGAGCTGAATTCATAGAGAGCAGTTTACGTCACAGTGTGTGCTCTCCCAGTTCTTAGACACCTTAAATACGCTGCCTACTGAGGTACCTTAATCTGGGCGAATTTTAAGGCAGCATCAAGCCCTTCCTCAGTCGCAAAGGAATCCCCCTGTACAACGCAAGGACAACTCCCCTGTCTTCACCCAGAGCAAAAATAATAAAAATCATGGGAAGAAGAGTAAAAGCCACAGCATTTAACGTGGAGGTGATGCTAGCCCCTGAGGGAAGTAAACAGTGGTTGCATACGGTGTGTGGGAACAAGCCGTGATGGTATCGCTCTCTAACTACAGCGTCTCAATAATCCGCCTCATGAGGACAGACGACTGTTAGAACGCTGTCGACTTAAACAGCTGCTTACAGACTCACAGCCAACTTATGGTGCTTTCCCACCGGATGGGTCCAGCTCTAATCAGCTTGGCTCACTTAAAGATTTTCACTTTTCCACTGGCAGGGCTTCGCTCTCAAAATGAAGCTGATGATGTCAAAAAAAAAAAAAAAAAAGTCACTAACGGGAAACGCAGGCTCTGAAAACCACAACAACGGCAGCGGTAAAGTTAGGCGCTGTTTACTCATCGTGTGTGGCGTGGTGTTGGTGTTGTTGTTTGGACTGAACACGGCTCCGCCCCAGTTCTCACACATCAGTTTTTACTTGTCGCACGGTCGTCTTTCACTGGAGATTTTCACCGGCCACCGGCTCAAGGAGCGGTTAAACCTCTTCAAAACGCCTCGAGGTTAAGTTACGAGCTGCCGCCGAATAAATTAAACCTGAAAGCTGCTGTAACTTAGAGACTTTACAAGCGGCGGTTAGTGCTGGATTTGATTGAGCTCTGCACTTCCTGGTGATTGACAGGTCTCTGGCCAATCAGCACTCTGCAGGGTTTACACCTCACCATTTAGTACCTACTCGGTTCGGCTAGGACCCGGAACAAGCCGGGACTGAAAAAGTACCCGCTTCCAGGAGCAGGACCAGATTTGGCCGGTGGAAAAGCAAGAGCCAAGCCGACAGAAAATATCAGAATATAGATTTAAAAACTCAGAAATCATCCCAGACGTCCACCTCTTTTCTGTGCCTTGATCAAAATGTTTGTTATTTAGAAATCATTTCTTTTTTAATTACAATGCACCATGCCCAAAGTGAGTACTTTATTCTTTGTTAAAATGACGGCTGGATTAGTCATTAATATCATGAACAGTGACAGCACTAGTGTGATCCAAGCTCTGATTTAAGCACAAATAGAAAAAGAACTAAACATGCTCCTCTCCCAGACTGAGGCGTCATATTCATTCATTAGTAAAATATTAATCATGTAACGCATGGTAATATCACATTAGAAATGCCACTCCAGCCACATTTATATCGTGAGCAGGTCACTGATTCAAGGCCAGTGTTATCACAGTCATGAGCGTGTGCCATTAGACTGAATTAGCGTGTACCAGCTAAACTAATTTGGTAAAGGGCGCACAGCGAGGTGTAAACACCACGTGCTAGTGGACAGAAGGCCTATCACAGTCCATCAGAGCCAGGGGTGAACCCAAACACACACGTGTCCTAACGGAGAGGGTCGAGTAGCTAGTAGTCGAGAATCAGAACCTCAGGCGCGCTGAAAGGAGACGAGAGAGCGATGGCGTCTGCGGAGCGGCGATAAAGCGGCAGCAGGTCCGTTCGTCTGAAATCTGACTCCCGCATTAAGAGAGAGAGCGTCAAAAGGTTAATAGAAACCTCACTGCCGTTTGATCTGAGGCCGCTTGACGTGATCAAAGCAGAAAGGTATAAGGCACGCCACCCGCAGCCGCCTGCTCTGAAAGGTGAGAGAGAGTGTGTGCGCGCTGGGGGGGAACAGTCTGAAGAAAAGAAATAAAAGTCAAACAGCAGCTTGGTTGTCGCAGTGTGTTCAGCACGGTTTTACCACCCAATACTTATATTAATTTTACATTTAAGCATTTATGAAACGCTGCTCCCACAGGATAAACACAGAAGTCACACTGGGTTTGTGTCTGAATTTTTACGTTTCAATGAGGTTTGCAGCAAGAGGGAAAGTAAATAAATTTCACTTGCTAAGTTTGACGTTTAGCTAAACTTTGTCACATGAATTTGCGTCTGGCTGCCTCGACTGTGTCCTCTGTCACTGTCCATACTGTAATCAGCCTGCTGCAGATTTAGAACTGGAGAACGTCTACACCTCTTTACTGTGGATTACAAACTACACAAGAACGAACAGTCTCAGTGAAAGCAGAGCTAACAGAGCTCCTCATTCTCACATTGCTGCTCCCACCCCAGCTCTACAGTGAATCTGCTGAACCAAAATGGAGGACCGTTTACACACCGTGCTTAAATTCAAAAACCCAGTGTGACCACAGCTTCGTCTCTGAATTAACCATATTTCGCTTCACAGAGCTGGTCCCACTCCCACGTTCAAAATTAGTTTAGAACAGTATCGCAAACATCCACTAAAGGTCAGTAGAACGGCAGAGTGATACAGAAAAAAAAAACTGCACTTTAAACCAACACTAACATTACAGCTTCAGAATCATTCTCGGTCCGCTGGTGTGGAGCAAACCAGAATCAGAAAGGAAGCGTTCACACTTACTCCAACAAACTGCACAAACAGAGCAAAGGCTTGTTTTAATCCAACAAAAGCTGGCAATCGACACAAATAGGCTTTTAAAAGTCTGCCTCTGACGAGGTATTTTCGCACCAGTCGGGACCTGACACACACTGGATTCGCTGCTGTAGCAGAAAGGCACAGGCATGCAGTGAGCTGATGTGTCTCTGTGCGACTGAATGCAAAGTCATCACACCACCACCACCATGCTGCTCAGGGCTCACCACGCTCTCGTTACCCATCATCCTTCACTGCAGGGTCCTGCAGCTAGAGCCTGAGCCTTATTGGACACGACACGGGCTCAGACACAGCGAGGCGAGAGACCCGCGCCAGCGTTAAGGCCAACCCCGCAGGGTTAAAGCATGTGGAGTTCAGGCCTCACAGGTGGCGCCGTTCACTGCACATTCTCTCAGAAACACAGTTAACACAGAGACAGCAGCTCGACAGGATCTCCAGTTGCTGGAGTAGTTTTAGCGAGGGTTACGGTGGGCGATGTGACAGAGAGGGTCTGAGCTCAACGTGACTATTACTCTTAGATTAAATAAAGCGTTCACGTATTTCTTAAAAGTAAGTTGTCATCTGAGTCCGGGTTGTAGAATTGCTCACTTTTGCAAATTCTATTGTAAAAATGCCAAACAATTATAAACCCATCAGGCCTCATAAGGTCTTTACTCACGGGGGCTGAATCAGGGGCCGAGTCTGGGCTAATGTCCTGGAGTCTAGTCTCTCACACAGCACCAGGCTCCAGTTTCATCAACACACTTGTGTTAAGGCCTTTTCAAACCGAGTCCCGATTTCTACACATGAAAATAAAGCACGTCAAGTTTTGAAAACAAACGCAGAGTCTGCAACTGAAACAGACTGCAACGCTGCGTCAGATTTTAAAATGGAACCCGTCCTATTTTCTGCAATAACAAATGAGTTCAAAATCAGGCGGACCAGTCAGAGCACCGTTGTCATGGTTATAGACCAAACAAATAAATAATAAAAAAAAAACATTGCATCTGTTTTTTTTTTAATGTGTGAAAAGGCCTTAACTCAGAATGGTTCAGTTTTCACAGATTCAACAAAATGAATGACGGAAATGAGCTGATGATTTCTTTATTTCCCTCAGAAACTCGAGGCGTAATAACACCCCCTGCAGGATCAGGAGATGATGTCCACACCCAGGACTTACGCTGCTCCTAAAGGCATATGTCATAAGCATTTTTCCAGTTAAATCATGTTACAGGGAGGATGCTGGAGTCCTGCACTGAGACTCTTACTGGTGGTGTGTTTATCTGAGTAGTGAACAAATCAGCGGAAATGTGATGAAACCTCAGATACCTCATTCCACACCAACTGACCAATCAGACCCTGACAAATTCCATTACACAACTGTTCAGGCCTGAATCGTGCTGAAGCCTTTGCTGATATTAAGCATAAACAGTTAAGGCCCATATGAGGTAATGTGCAAAATTACAGCCACGTCAATAAACACAGGAGACTGAGGCAGAGGAGGAGAGGGTGAGATCATCACTGAGCTGTGGTTACAAGAACACCAATGTGATGGGAGGAACGGAGGGAAAAATAAAAAACAGTCCCCTAACGGGCTGGGAAGAATCCCCATTAACTGGGGAAAGACACACACACACACACACACACACACACAGCGTGTGGCCAGATGGCATTTTGTTCTCGTTTGTCAGACTGGGCTGATAGGAGGCGAGAGAGATTATGCATGTACGAGGGAAAAAGGTGTTTATTGATCATGGCGAGTCTGAAACAGGCCTCGCTCGTCCCTGCGCCAGACTTCAGGCTCCGAGCTGACAGCAGAAATTTGGCTGACGAGGACGCTACGCCCCACAGACCACAACGCCTGTCGTATATTACTCACCATCTGTCTCTCTCCCTCTCTCTGCCTTTCCCTCCCTCCGCCTGTGAGGACCATTCCTCCTGACAGAAGGAGAGAGAGAGAAGGAAACATGCAGAGTACAAAAGAGGAGAAAGGGATGAGAGCACAAAGAGAGAGAGAGAGACTGAAGGCAGGTGACTGCAGCGGTAAACAGTGACGATTACAAACGCCCAGTGACTAAAAACTCAGATGAGCCTGAGATCTCCCCAAACACACACACTAATAACACTAAACACCACACACACACAGTATCAGGAACAGGACACAAGACGCGACAGGAGAAAACGCAGGAGAGTTAGAGATAGAGAGGTGTTAAACGTGGAAGTAAACTGAAAAGGCTAGTGACGCTATCAGATGTTCACAGGACAAAGTCAGATTCAATCCGTTACAATTATCAAATATCAATGCATCACACGTCCAACGTTCACTCAAAACTGAAAATGTCATTCATGAGAAAAACTGATGAATCTGCAAAGACGTGCGTGTGGATGCAGTGTGGATCTGAGTTAGAGCCATTAGTAGCTCTACTGCTCCACACAAGACAAATACTGCACTCGAGCCAAAGCTGCGATGTGTGAGGAGTCCTACAGTATCAGGCGAACAAACTGGTTTTAAAGTGTTTGTGTGTAGTGTATAATTGTAAATCAGAAATCAAACATTCTCCAGTCGTAAAAATCACATTCTCATTTTATTCAACAAAAAAAGAACCTAAAACTGAAGCCGTGTGAAAAGTGAAGAGTTTATTGGGCGCTGCATTCGTTCTGAGCTCCGTCAGGAAAAAGCTGCAGAAGACTGTGATGGGTTTGTTTTGTTCTTGGGGAGATTTCTGTGTCCAAATGTCCATGTGAGTTGGGGTTTAGACTATTTACAGATGGAGTCAGGTGCATTAACACTGCTTTTTAGGTTTTTTTTTGTTTAATAAAATGAGAATGTGATGTTAATACGACACACAGTCACTGTACAATCACAGAAGAGCAGAGAATGACTGAATTACAGTCATTACACTACACAGTAACACTTATTTGGACACCTGACTAAAACACACTGCAATGACAGCACTAAAACACTCACTCAGCTCAAGTAAAAGAAAGATAGGGGCAGGACTGTGTTGTGATAAACTTAGTAAAGCAGCTCGGGGCCCTTCTCCATTCAGTCACTTTGCTGAGGTCAAGGACAGCCCCCCGTTCACGCCGAGAGCTTATGTGGGGGCGCAGTTCTCTTTTTATTCTCCTGCTCCCACCCTCACTTCTCTCTCCCCACGGCTTTTCCTGGCCTTTCAAGCTCTGACAGTCGGAGAAGGATCCGGGGAGAACCCGCTGCCTCCATGCCTTCCAGCGCAGGCCGTGGAAACAATACACTACAAGAGGAAAAGGAAAACGGGGGAAAAAAGGCAGGAAGAAAGAACTGCTCCAAGCGTTCGGTTACTGCTACTACTACAGACACCCACCCACACACGCGCACACACACACGCAGTCTTCCATATCTGTACAGCTCTGGGGGGAGCCACAACCACATTGAGGATGGAAGGTAAACGAGTGCTACTGTCTTACACACAAACTCACTATACAGCGATTGGGAGATAAACCAAAAAAAAAAGGATTTTTCACATTTGATCTAATAAGAGCACCTATATCCAGAGATAGCCACTGGACTTCGATACACAGCCCTTCATATTTCTGCAGGATTTTAAATGGAGGGCAGGTGACTGACAGCTTTAGTTTGATTGTAATGAACTGCTTTGTTTTCTCAGGTAGAATTAGAACGCATCCAGAACCCTGGAGAACCAAAAAGCACATCACAGCAGCGCAAATCAAACCAACTCGGCCGTAGCTGGTCTGAATCTGAAAGAGGAATGTGTGAACAGACTGAATGCAGAATGACCCGTTGTCTTCTCCACTTCCGTTTGCGGAAATATTCTGAAGCTGTTAAACATCTCTTCAAAAGCTCTGAGCATGTAATTATCAAACAGACAGCATCTGCATTAAACCCAGGCTGGAACCCACTGACATAGACAAGTCAGATTGGGACTCTGCCGTCTAGACTGACACGGACACAGTAATAACATTTAGACAGTTGTACCGCCTCATAACTCTGTTGTCCTTTCACATGTGCATACAGCCGCATAGTTCAGGCAGGGGGCGGAGCCTGTGCAGCACATACAGCGCCATTCTCCAGAACATTCCAGACTCTCTTCACAAAGGGGTCACTCGGACATTATCCGGAATCTCTAATAGCGTAGTAAAAAAATGAAAAAGCCAAGATCTGAACCCTTGCTTTGAGTCAGTGCTGCCTTTTATCCACAACAGTAGAAAGATCTAGAACATTAAACATCTGATAAAATACATACACACCTCCCGTTTAGACAGAGATGCAGCAACAGTGTAATTCTGAAATCTATGGAAGCAATGCTACGATTGGGCAGAAAGGCAGTTTATTTACGTTTCAAGGCTCCACATCTTTAATGTGGAGCGCTGTGTGTGAGTAAGAAGCGACTGTATCTTTTAAGGTGGAGCGGTGCATGTGAGTAAGAAGCGACTGTATCTTTTAAGGTGGAGCGCTGTGTGTGAGTAAGAAGCGACTGTATCTGGTTGGTGTCTGAAGTGTAAATTGTTTATTCACTGTTTGAATTCCCACAGAAACTCATGTGTAACTCGAGCTGTTTAGTTTTGTAGCACTTTCGCTCTGTGTTTATTTTCATGCAGTTAGTGCTCTCCTGAATTTAGAGTCAGTTCCACCTTAAGTAATGTAACTGTAACAGCAGAAATAAGTCAGAGTTACCCCGCTATGGAGCAGGAATAAAGCAACATCCTCATCTCGGTTGGTGCTTTTCAGCGTTTGGAGTCTCTCCGTTGTCTAAAAACCTCCAGATGGCGTTCCTCTGAAACAGCGTTTTTTTTTTTTTTTTTTTTTAATTACAAATCGTGAATGTCACCATTAATGTTAAGTGAAAAATAATAAAACATTTTCTGCTTTGGTTCTTATTGACCGAAATGAAAGGCAACAATTAGCAAACGTTCAGTGTTTAAATACAAAACCTTAGCCGTTGTTTGGAAAGCTTAGGCATGATTTCGCAGTGACTGCTGATGCAGCATGACACACTGGTGCTAGCTGGGAGAACTCCCGCGATGCTGCGTTTTAATTAGCCGAGTTAAACGGAACGGACTCGTAGTGGCCTAGATTCTTTAATGAGGTGCGGAAGGTGCATGGCTCCTGATTTCGTAAGAAGTCTCCTGGTACCGGAGCTGAGGAGGAGGAGAGAAGAGAGCAGGACTCCAGGGATAAGCTTCATTGTTAGCGGCTAGCGTGTGTCCATCATGGGAGGAATTTATAGCAGACACGCTTGAACACCTTTTCCGCTGGAGGCACCGGAGCAGCCGGAGAGCTCAGATTAACTTTAGCAGGGATTAGCGCTGACCTTAAAGATCAACCCAACCACTGAGTCAATCATCACACACCACGACGCTTACATCCCTCACACACTTCTCAAGGGAAAGCAAACAATGTCACCTTCAATACAACTGACCGTGTCAAAACCTACACTCCTGATTCTCCCTCTCAAACATCCACCAGCTACAGATTTAATCTGCTCCGATTTGGTCCGAGCCACGATGCCGTCCCTCCTAGAACTGAACAACCTTGGGGGGGGTGGGCGATATCCACATGTGATTTTTCTCATTAATATTAATATAATACAGTAACTGATTCCACACCATTTTCTGTAAACTGCACCAATCCTTTTCCAAAAGAGAAACAACAAAAAGGTCTGTAATTAAGGCCCAGGACATTTCTCTCTGGCTTCCAGTGCTTTAAAGCAACACTAGGTAATATTGTCAGCGGGCGCTGACATCATCGGAGCCCAGGGAGCAGTTGTGTGTTCGGTGCCTTGCCCCCAGTTTTCCTGCTGCTCGCGGAAAACAACAAACACAGCATCACTGTCACACACAAACCTCTTGAACTTGAACAATGAACTGACGGCAGCACCCTGTTACTGCCATCACTCAGTGACAGACGCTGTTAATAATGTACATCAAAATATTGAAAATGTGTTTAAAATCATACTGTTATTTAAATATTTTATTTTGTGATATACATTGATACTGAATTATTGTCCAGCCCTAGTTTAAAGTCTCTGTAAAATCTAAATCTGCTCAATATCAGTGTTTTTAAGCCAATATCAGTAGATACCACTATGAAGAGAAGTGATGACACAAACCCAACTACATTTATTTTGAGTTGTCCGGTGCTATCAACATTTTTACAAACTCTAAACTAAAGATGGTACCATTCATCACAGTCACTGTCTTATTCCTCTTTTCATCTGGAGCAAAAAAAGGAGGAGAAGGGCAGAAATAAAGCACTCCAGGCCTCAGCATCCCTAAAGAGAAAACCAATATGTCAGGTTTTAACATGTTTGAGAAGCTAATTACCAGGCTGGAAGGGATCCTAACACCAGACGATAGTTTTTTCTCGCTCCTCCCAGACACATCTCGGCTTATAAACGCCCGGATTCAATTAGCAGCGAGTGGAGACTGTAGACCATCGGCCCTTTGGCTGCAGCTTTTCGGAGAGGAGCTGGAACCCTCGTGTCCTGCTGCCGTATCAAGAGGAGATTACTGCAGAGCGCTGTCTGGGCCTCGTGTGTAATCACAACATGCGGTGTCCGTTTTCCTGAGGTTTATTCACACAATCCTCTGAAATCGGTCAACATCTTGAGACAGACCGAGAAAATTGAAGAGCGCACAGCTCACATCCGACAGTCCCTCTGCAATACAATCACAGCAGGGGGGGTGGGGTGCACTAATGGAGCAATAAGATCAATAACCTTTGACAAAGCAATATCAGACGATAAGGCAGGTTCATGTTCATGCTCTTAGAAAAGAGGCAGGAGTCTTGCAGCTAGATTACAATTCAATGTGAGCTGCCAAAATGTGATTATACAAGGATTCCAGATGCATCTTGATGTGCTTCCATTTTAAAATGGTATTGTAACATAACTACAGAGTCAGGGTTATAAATGTGTTCATTGTTGGCCAGCACTTTTAAAATGAAGCACACAAAAAAAACCGCGTTCCAACGAGCTCTGCTCCAGAAAATTAAAACTGCTCCCTGCTGTGTGAGGTTTCACTGGAAAATCCGAGCTAAATTAATGTTCGAGTTACGAAGCTCTGTTTGTGTTCGCACACGTTCTTAAAGAGTGTCATCTACTGTAAACTCTACAAAAAAAACTACAATTTTCTACAAAATATACTCTTTATTTGAAATGTGTGTTGAGCCTCAGTGCTGCCTGCCACATTCACCTCTGGCACAAAGTACACACATGACTGTAAAAGGACAGCAGGAATCAGTAACATTTCCTTTCTTTCATCAAATCACCCTCTGATTCCTCCCCTCTGCACCTACAGCAGCGGACGGCATTGTCCTCGGGGTTAAAGCTGTGTACGGACAGGTTTTCAACACCAGACTTATAATCAACTTCTGACCGAGCGCTGAGAATGAGTTGGAGAAGCCTCGGAAGCACTGGAAGGAACGAGAGAGTGTGCAGCTCTCGCTGAAAGAAGAACAGTTAAGACACCAGTTTTTAGACTTCAAGTACTTCAAGTGTTCATTTGATGGTTAATTTGCTTCACCTTCTGCTTCAGCGAACACAAGCTCTACAAAAGCAGCTCAGACTTATGTCTGTGATATTACAAACAAACAGGTGTTTCTTGCAAGATCAGCCATTCAATAAAAGCAGGAATGACAGCATGCTCTTACTGTAATATACACAGACAGCTGTAGATACAGTGAATCTAATATAGGGCTGTAACATTAACCATTTTTGTGGTCGATACTGTCTCAGAAATAATTCTGATAAACAAGACTGTCATTTTAAACCATTTTATGTCATAGTATAGCTATTATCCCCCCGCGGTGCGCGCGAGTAAGAAGCGACTGTATCTTTTAAGGTGGAGCGGTGCGCGCGAGTAAGAAGCGACTGTATCTTTTAAGGTGGAGCGGTGCGCGTGAGTAAGAAGCGACTGTATCTTTTAAGGTGGAGCGGTGCGCGTGAGTAAGAAGCGACTATCTTTTAAGGTGGAGCGGCGTGTGAGTAAGAAGCGACTATCTTTTAATGCGGAGCGGTGTGTGAGAGTAAGATGCGATTGTATCTTGTTGGTGTAAATTGAAGTGTAAATTGTCTGTAAGTGTTTATTTACTGTTACACATTAGAGCGGTTTCCAGAGCAAACCGACTGCAGAGCAGCACATGAAGAGGACACACACTCAGTTTGATACAGGGTTTGTCTAATTACATTCCTGAAAGAGCAATGAACTTTCAGCAAAAACACAGTTAAGAATATTCAGACACTGGAAAGGGAATATAAAAATGTTGAAATATGCTAATAAAATAATAATAATAAACACATTTCGTTATAGAACTCCACATAATGGCTCCAAAACAGAGCGAGTGGCTAAAACACTGGAGACACGTATTCGCCTATAAACACACACAGTAAACACAGAGAGGACATCACTGAGGTCAGCAACAATCACTGAGCAGCTGTCCAGATACAGTATGAACATTGTATGATAAATTGATAACGGGATTATTATGACAGGACTTGGAATAAAAAGAACAGATCCAAACAGATCAAAGCACATATCAATAATGTCTTTAATGATGTACTGACTTTATCTAAACAGTGCACATCTTCAGTAAGATTACACCCACTGTGTCCTTCTCTACTTCTCTACTCCACCTCCTTCACCTGAACACATCCGGACCTCAGCTAAGCCACAGTGCAGATGATTGTACAATTAGTGCCATCGATAAAGCCCTGACCCCCAGTAGAGCTGATAACCTACCGGCATCAACTCCAGTCGAGGTCACAGCCCTAAACAACAGGAAATTACACTGCACTGAGGGCTGCTCCAGGACCAGCATTAACTAATATACAGTAAATTTGAATGAGGAAGTGGTTTACTCTGAGGAGACATGGGTGTGATTCCCTGCTCCGGCAGCAACAAACTACATCAATATACACCACTGGGCAAGACTCCTCATATGACATTAGCCTGAATGTGTGGAACTGGGATTAGAATTGTAAATCATTCTGGATAAAAATGTCTGCTAAATGTTGTCAATGTGAATGTTTATTAGATCTCATTTCTGGAGAAGAAAGAGTTTGTTTATTGCCTACAGCGCTCTTCCCAGCTCTGCATCTTAGTCGTAATGAACACAATCAGGTCGTGTACATGCCTTTGTGCTGAACCAATGCAGACTGGTCTACTCCTGCCTCTTCTCGACTATTCTCAGCTCACCTGGTCCCTGGTTGTTTTTCCACTCCCACAGCTCCCCCACAAAATGTAACCAGTGTCGTCTCAAACCCATCTCTAAATGGAACAGCGGTGTTTACTCATGGTGTATTGGTGTGTTGTTGTTGTTTGGGACTGAACACAGCTCCATCATCAGTTCAGACAGATCAGTAGAGTTTGTTCCTTCCTTGTTGCAGCGTCCAGCTCTCTCTGGATCCTTTCGTCGGCCACCGATTCAAGGAGCATTTGAACCTCTTCAAAAGACCATGGCGTAATTTTACGAGCTGCCGTCGTGAGTCGGATAAAAACAAACGTGATCTCTGCTGCAGCTGGAGATTTTACAGATGGAGAGTTGGTGCTGGACGTCTGCGTTGCTTAAATTTATCAAGCGAAAAAGGAGAAAATCCAGGTAATGTAGGGACTACACAATGGAAGGGTGCCATTAGTACAATAATCTGTGAAGTGCACTATGTAGGGAGTAGGAGGCTATCTGGGACACAGTACAGTATATGTCCGGCGCCAGTCAGGGCTTGTGAGAGTACGATGTAATGTGGGACGTACACAATGTTTACAGCATAGATCTGACAGAGTGTGTGTGTGTGTGTGTGCGCGCGCCTGTGTCTACAGCAGGTCGTCTAGGTTTAAAAAGTCTAACATTTCCACTCCAAGGATCCAGAACCTCATTACCTCCCTCCATCTTCATCCCTCCATCATCCTCCTCTGTCTCTCTGTCCATTTCTCTCTTGTATTGTTTCCATCCCCTGCCCCGTGATGAGGAATGTTTCATGCGACACACTGCAGCATGATTCATCAGCTCCGTAACAGTCACACACACTGTCCGCTGGTCCTGGAGGGCTAGCAGGGAAAGGGTGTGTGTGTGTGTGTGTGTCTGACTGCAGGCTGCCGCAGGGTGTATGGGACCATGCGTGACAGCAGCACGGCATTGTGGGATATGGAGGTTGGAAGTGGGTGGCAGAAGAGCAAGAAAGACTGAGTGTTTGGGGAGGAGAGCAAGCGAGCGAGACAGAGAGAGAGAGAGAAAGAGAGACAGAGAACAGAAGGAGAGAGGGAGGGAAGGGGGGTATAGGACAAGGCTGAAGAGAACCAACAGCAAAACAGACGAGAATCCCGCTCTCACACTGAAGCTCACTTGTTCACCCGTAACGGTTCATCACTCGCTCACTGCTCACGCTCTTTCTGCTGTTTTTTTTATTGCATAATGTGGCATACGCCCTGCTTTTCCTTCTGTCAATGTCTCTCTCTACATCTTTTTCTAATGGTCTGTCCATCTGTCACTGTTTCCTTTCATAAATACCATATTCCTGTTTTCCCTCTCTCTCCATCCCACTGTTAATCTCTCCTCCCTCATGAACGCACCGCACCGTCCTCTCTCCCTCTGTCTCTCAAGTTTTCACTGTCTCCCTTTATCCTTAACTCTGAGTCTCTTCAACACCTCCATTCCTTTCACTACCCATTTTCTACTCTATGCTTACGTTCTACTAAGACACATCGTGTGTGTGTGTGAGAGAGAGACAGAGCAAGAGAGAGAGAGAGAGAGAGAAAGAGAGAGAGCGAGAGAGGCAGAGAGAGAGATGGAGAGAGAGAACAGTTCAGAGACATTAGAAGCTAAAGCTCTGAATCCTCTGAGTTCCACAGTCCTCTCCAGTAGTGCCCAGGATGATAAAGAAATGTGAACACATAACTAAACAACTATAATAACAACAGTTATTACTCAACCATGTACCTCTTTAACAAATTTAAAAATGTAATAAATTATAGAGAACTGTATGTGCTCTACAATTTATTGGTTTATTTATTTATATGATAAGCTTCTAAGAAATTAAAACAAACATTTAATTAATTTAATAAAGATGCAGCATTAAAGAGTTAATCCTCTACGCAAGAAAAATCACTGTGTATAAAACAAACCCTGAAGGCCATTGTGAGAACTGCAGGGGCTTACACACACACACACTATCTATGTGCCGTGACCCCTTTTTGTTTTGTGCAGATATTTAATAAAGACGATTTCACGCATGGAAACGAGGAGAAGATGCCATTCATTAAGGGAGCGGAGGCAGAAAGATGACCCTGCCGAGCTTTAATCATATTTACTCTGCTGTAATAAAGGACATTACTGTCCACCCCCCCCCTCTCACATACACATACACGGGCAATTATCTGCAATAACACATCATAAAATTAACACTTATGTTGTGTAAACAATGTTAGCGATGTCAGGACATGTATTTAATATTCCACAGCCGTCTCAGTGCTGAGAGTAAATACACTGTCGCTGAGGACAAATCCTGTGGAGAACACAGTACAGCAGGGGAACAACAGGGGAAAAGAGAAAAGAACCCCTGATCTGTTAGTGTGAGCTCTTTATGGGGTGACAAACATTCCATGAACCCCCAAAACCTCATTTAAAGGCAGCATCTAAGATTCTGGATAGCTGCTGGTCTCTCTGGTTTGTGTTCATTCACAAGCTCTGCATCTTGTTTGTGAGTAAGAAGCGACTATCTTTTAAGGTGGAGCAGTGTGTGAGTAAGAAGCGACTGTATCTTGTTGGTGTCTGAAGTGTAAATTGTCTGTAAGTGTTTATTCACTGTTTGAATTCCCACAGTAACTCGAGCTGTTTAGTTTTGTAGCACTTTCGCTCTGTGTTTACTTTCATGCAGTTAGCGCTCTCCTTAATCTAGAGTCAGTTCCACCTTAAGTAATGGAACTGTAACAGCAAAAATAAGTCAGTGTTACCTCCCTATGGAGCAGGAATAGAGCAACATCCTCATCTCAGTTGGTCTGAGTCAAGATCCAAATTCATAACAACAACAATAATGTGGGATTCTGCTTCTGTGCTGAACTTTCAGCTGGGTGATTACAGCTAAAGAGTCAGACATCTGTGTGTGTGTGTTTTACAGTGTGTCACGTGACCCCTCTTCAGTGTCTCAGAGCAGAGAGCTTAACATTGATCTCCAGAGTGTATAAAATCTCAAGGGAAAAAAATAGTGGACAGAATGACAGTGTATTTCTTTACTCACTACTCGCCCACGAGGCATCTGAACACTACCGTGTGTGTGTGTGTGTGTGTGTGTGTGAGTGAGAGAGAAAGAGAGTGTTGTGGGGATTAAAGAGCTCATTCACTCAATGAGAAAACAACAAAAGAATGATAAGCATTTTATGGAAGATTAATGTCTAAACAAGAGAGAGGTAAATTTACACTGTCAGGGGGAGGGAGGGAGAGAGAGCAAGTGCATAATGGGCAAAAGAGAGGGACAGAAAGGAATGAGGAATGCGAGACAAAAATCCAAAATGTGAGTGAAATGAGAGATCAGATTTAAAGGAGGCGTCTACAGAGCGAAACACAAAAGACAGAAAAGAAATATTTAGATAAATGCAATAAAAGGAGCGTGTCTTTTCTCCTGTGTGGAGTCTGGGGGCAGGTCACTGACTGTAGATCTGCTGTAAATGTGGGGAACGTGGCGTTTACTGAACGCACTGTGGAGATGTTTTTATTAAAAGCAATAAAAAAAATGAAGGAAAAATGTAGGAGGCAGAGAATATTGCTCTGAGAGAGAGAGAGAGAGAGAGAGAGAGAGAGAGAGAGAAGGGGGGTGGGGTTTTGTGGCTCAGTTTCAGGAGGTCAGAAATCTCCACCATGATTCACTGCAGGCAACAGCAACAACCAGCACTCACACCTGCCTGTCCTTCTGTTCTCCACAGGTAGAGCGGCGCTATCTCACACACACAAAACCAGAGCAAGCTGGAGCCTGAACAGAAATATTCACACTGCCCTGCGCCATTTGTTCCGTAGCAGGAATTCTGGATAAAAATCCCAGAATGACACAGCAGGAGCAGGTCGGAGGTCTGATCCGGTACGGGATTAAATCCGGTCCTTATGTACCCAGTATCCCTCCGGAGCACTCTCGGATCCGGATTTACGCTCGGCCAAATTTCCTAACCACCAACTGTTTCCTGGCTGATGCTGCCAGGCTTCGGACAGAGCCACAGCGACAGAGACCTTCCCCCAGAAAACCTCCCGAGGAAAAATCACAGCACCTTTCACTGAGACAGAGCCATTTATGTTTAATTCTAAATTCAAACATCCTTTCGTCATTTCTTTATGTCGTATTGAAAATCACAGTTGTCCTTTTATTCAACAAAAATAACCTAAAAAAGAAGCATTAATGCTCTAAGTTCACAGCGAAATCCCCATCTTTAAACGGTCTAAACCAGGAGGATTTCATTAGAATTCAGTAAAGTCCAGTTAGAAGAAACCTCCTCAGGCCAAGGTCTGGACGGTCATCGTTTCTGACTTGTGTTATGATTCAGTGCCATGTTCTGATGCTGAAGCAGCCCAAGAGTTCTGTCATTTCATGTCATCATCAGCTGAAAGGCTGAAGTTACAAATACGATTCAATATATTTCAACAATATTTATTGTTTTATATGTTTTTCTTCTTTTAGAGCACACCATCTGCATTAGCCTTTCTCTGACATTTTATACTCCTCCTGTGCCCCACGGAGATGCACCGCAAACACAAGAAGAGTTCTGAGGCTTAGAAAAGACACTCAAAATTAACTCGTTCAATATTTCGAATAGTTTTGTATGAAATAAAGTCTCTAAAATAAAACTTCAATCAAGTTGGAAGTAAAAGACGTATCCATGTGTGGGAGGGGGGTGGGGACTGATATATATTCTCTCCTACAAAAGAGGATCACTGCAGAAAATGTTTGGAAGCCAGTGCCCTGAGGAAAACGTGGGGAAACTTTATCAAACCTGCTTTGAAAAACGAGCCCTCCTCCCTCCTGTGTGTTGAAGTAAACACATGCTGACGTATAGAACGTGACTTACCGCCGGCACCAGCAGCTTCTTCACCTCCTCCACGGCTCTCCTCATCTTGATCTCGGCTCTGGCCTGTGTGTCCTCTACCGTGATCAACACGTGGAGATCTTCATTCAGGTGTTCCCAGTTTGGCTTCCCCCTGTTCTGCTCCTCCTGGAGGGGGAAGAGAGAGCGTGAGAAAAGAAAGAGAGAAAGAGACATGAGCGGTTGTGACACAGTTGTAGAACGTGATTGTCTTACACAACGACATGCTTTTGAGCCAGCGTGAGAGACAGCGGGAGACAGTGGGAGAGAGACAGACAGTGGGGGAGAGAGAGAGCGAGAGAGAGAGAGAGAGAAAGACTGACACATTTTATTGCACTAGCTGACAGGCTGGATGTATTGCAGTCAGCAGTGAGAAGGAGGCGCAGGGCAAAACGAAGGTGGCTCCGCTTTTCTTCGCATTACGGAGTCGGAGAAGACATTCCACAACCTTGTTGCTATTAAAACTTAAGAGGCCTGGGTTACAGACAACCACAGATACATTTGGCCATGGTCCTGCTCACTGCTTCATTTAAAGAAAACCAAATCCCAAAGAATCAATTAGTCCAGTGTCTGTGAGTCGCTCGTATCAATTTTCGTCCAGTGATTCAGAGTCGAATCTCTTGGAGTCGACTCAGTCTTGGTTTGCGATGCCTTCTGAAGTGACTTTGAATGGAAATGTGAAATAAATGCATTAAAATGTTTTTTTAAAATGTAACATAGCATTTAAGTTAAATCCTGTAACGTTCAAAAGAATCTACAAGCGCCGTTTCCAAAGAACTGCACTGACACCTGTACCCGGATTCTCCAGATTCTGAACAGCTTCATTTGGGAAATAAATTCAGTTTTGTCTGGAGCTATGAAAGTCCCGAGTTCTAGGGGTGGACGATACGGCCCCAAAACAATATCAATATTCAATAACGATACAGATTGAGTTTGCTACGCTGTGTTACTGCGGTCCATCTGCTGGTGTTACATGACACAGCACTGCTGAGTTCTCCTCTGATTCCTAAAGAGCTTTTCCAGGAACACAAAAATTCACTACAAAGAATACTATGTAAATTACAAAAATCACTGTTCATCCTGAATCTACAACAAAGAGCAATGACTGTGTGAATCTACAGACTGTAATTCATTACTGTTTCTTTATGGAAATAAAGAAGTCTCTGTACAGTTGTGTTTAAAATTACAAAAAGGATTTTCCCATTGCCAAGTCTTCTATTAGGAACGATGAAGGATTCTGTGATTCCAAGGAGCTCCAGTCAGAGCCCTAAACGATTCCATCAAATCTGAAGTGGTCTGACGGTTACAGATGTCTACAAACGACCTGTGGAGTGTGTATTGTGTTCTCTTGTGCTTTCACGCGGACCGAGTGATTGAGGAGGGCAGGAGGCAGGTGTGAATAACCTCGGCGCCGAGGCGCTTTATACAATGAGCTCCAAAGAGAGCCATTAGCGGCTCTTGAGCGTCCGCGGTTCTTCAGAAGAGCAGCAGCCCGTCAGCTCCAGCTCCATTCAAAAACCAACAATTACCCACCGCCTGCCTCTCAGCACCCAATTCTCTCGCCCTGCCATTCAGGAAAGGCTGGAATAAACCGCACGCTGAAAGGAGAAATGGATTTTTCTCCCACTTTCCTTCTGTAAATTCTCCTACTCTGCAGCGAGAAAGAATAAAACAGCACCGGAGCGACACCAGACCCCCACTTCTCCATTATCTTCTACACAGTTACACAGATCTCTTTCTGAGGGGTTTGACAGAAGGGTTTACTTAAGGAGCGAGTGACACCACTCTCACTGTCAGAGTTAGGAGGCAGTCTCCACTCCTGAACTCTGAACTGCAGACATGCTTCAGTTTCTCTAAAGCCCTGTGAATGCTCCACAGCAAACTGCAGCTGCTCTTATTCCTCCCCTCAGAACTAAAACAGTCTTTACCATCGAACCAGGGACAAATCTAGAGTGTGGAAGCACAAAAATAAAATTGAGAACTGTTCAGGGACAAAAACTCAGCGAGGCTCTGATGTGTGCTGATTCAGTCAGAAATATAGAGAAAGTCAGTATAAAGCAGACGAAGACGAAGGTGTAATTCCTGTTATAAAAGTTGCATTTGCAAAATAACCGTCACAATGTGATGTGTGACTCGGACAATATTTGATCTGGTGCACACTCACATCCCAAACGCATCCGAACTCAGGGGCTGGTCTATCATTAGTAAAACACTTCTTGAGCATTTTCACAAGGGTTTCACAAGACTTCATCCAAAGATGTAAAAGCAGAGGGCAATAAAGTAGGCCATTCGTTAAATACAACCTCGCAGAAACGTTTCCTAGAAACGAAAGTGTTTCTGAGAATTATTTCCTTACAGGCTCAGACTCTATCAATTTTAGAGAAAACAAAAAACCACGCTACTTCAGAAAGAGAATTCTAACACAACTGGCCAATGTGGAGTTGTTAAAGACTGGAGGGAAACATGGATCAAGTGTCACATCTGCAGTTATTTATCTTTACTTTAATTCAGTGTCAGAAAAGTGGTGGAGCAACAACAGAGGCTCCGTGCTCCCTTTTACCACTCAGAGGAGCATCACAATGGTTCTGAAGCTGTAATTTTAAATTAAAAATACGACAGTGTTGCTTTAATCACATTTCTTCAGTGGGTTTTATCAGGCGAGACCGAATGAACCCTGACTACACTCTTCACAACTGAGACGTTATTAGGTTCAATGTAGATACGTTCATTTTAGGGTGATATATGACTAACTTAAAGTAATTCATGTGTCAGGGGATGATGTTATGAACAGACTAGTGTCACTGGAACACAAATAAACACATTCATTAATTCAAAATTTAGAATAAAAAAAATAAATTAATTAAAAATGGCAGGAGTCTAATGGTCGAAAACTGTGTTAGTCGTTCAGTGTCACCAGTGCTCCTCAATTTTCCTCACCGTTCTCTCTGTCTCCCACGTCTCCCCTCCCTTTGCCCTAACGTGGAGATAATAACATTTAAAATATTATTTTTCAGTTAAAATACACCTAAATGAGCCGTCTGTGAAGCTGTAAAAGTGGCGTGAGATTAAAATAAGATTGAGATCACTGTATTAGGATTAGTTTAACAGGTGATCAGTATCAGAGCCGTACAAACCTCAATTTTATTGCTTTTGTGGAAATTCGTTTGCTACAGAGACCAAACTGCGGTGTTGTTTAAGAGGCGTTCATTTCAAAAAAGCTCCTAGAGCACAAAAGAAAATGCACCATTTTAGGGGGAAATGAATGTTAACGTTGGCCACAGAACACCATCGAGCACCATTTAAAGTAGAAAGAGCCTCAAAAATTATTTGCAAATTAGACAAACAAGCTGAAATGCAATTACAGTGCTGTTTAAGGTGGAATGGGCAGTGAGTTTGTAATCCTGGGTCTGTCCAGTGAGAGTTCCTGAAGTTGTTACAGAAGATGAAGGAATGAATTAATGAAAATCATAAAAATAACCTGCTTTCCTAAAGTAGTGTTAAGAATAAGTGAATTCACTATGTAAACACCTCTCCAGGATCATTCCATTTGTGAACGCAGAGCGAACTGAACATAGATTAATGAGTGAAAAGTGTGAATGAGACCGCAATCATTTCATAAAGAGATTTAATCACGGTAAATATTTGTGAATCACTGAATTTCTCTCTCTCTCTGAACTCCCCATTCACTGCAGGTACGTCACAGCCATCCCATAATTCTCAGCCCGTCAGCAAATTCAACTTTAATGGTGATTCAGTCTTATCTGTCGGACAATCAAAGTCACCTCCCGTCTGCTGACCAATCACAGGGACATCAGTGTGTGACCTTACAAACACACAGAGACACACACACACACACAGAGACAGAGACACACACCCTGATAAACAACCTTATATGGTTCTCTCTATAATCCGTCCTCTAGTTCACACTAACACACCACCCCCACGTCAGTGTCACTGCAGCGCTGTGAGAATGATCCACCACATCACACCTGCTCTGTGGGGGTCCTGAGTGCTGAAAAACAGGTGGAAACGGGGTGATAAAGTATGCAGAGCCACAGATGGAGTAGTGTAGAACTGTAGTGTAGAACTGCAGCAAGACCGGAGACTGACTCTCTCTCTCTGTCTGTCTGTCTCTCCCTCTTCAAGGTCACCCCTCGTCCACCGAGGCAAAGTGATGACACGTGAAAAGTGTGAACGTGAGGGAGGGGCGGGCTGTGAGCAGAGAGCATGCTGGGAAATCCTCTCAAGAGGACGGAGACACTGTTTATGGAAGTCTGAATCCAAAGCGGAGGTGACGCACTGTAATCGAGTTATAACACGACATGGACATGAGGGGGGGAGAGTGTGTGTGTGTGTAAGAGCGTGAGGTGGGGGTGGGGCAGTACTGTACAAAATATATCAAAAGTCAATGAGCAGGGAGAAAATATTCCTGGGTTTCACTTGCCTTCTCCCAGACTCCATGCCTGTGTGTGTGTGTGTGAGTGAGAGAGAGAGAGAGAGAGAGAGAGAGAGAGAAAGTGTGTGTGTGTGGTTTCAGTCTCCAGAGAGTGAGTAGCTTTCTGAATTATTGAGGGCAGAAAGTGGCCAAACCAACAAAGCTGAATGAACTAAAACACCACTGCTCTCTCTCTCTCTCTCTGGGAAAGGTGAAGCTACTGTAATATACAAACACACTTAATATTCTAAAGATTGTATAATGCTCATTTAAAGGTGCACCCACAGACGTTCAGGTTTACACACACACACACAAGGTTTGTAACCTTCTGTGGAGTGATTGAGCTACATCCAGTACCACTGATGGAGCGGTGTTTATGATGCAGAACTAATCCCCAACACGAGCCCCCAACTCTCACTGATTTTCCACTGCATGGTCCTTATGCTCCATAACTCTTCTTTTCTCCTCCTCCACCAGGTGAATCAGGTCCTGGTTCTGGAAGCGGGTTCTTGTTTAGCGGCTGTTCTCTCGTGGTTCAGAGCGAGTTGAGTAGGGACTAAACCGTGGTGTGTAAACCTTGCAGAGCGCTGATTGTCCAGAGAGAGTCGTCACACTACACCACACAACGCAGACGACCAGCACCAACTCTCCATCTGTAAAATCTCCAGCTGCAGCAGAGATCACGTTTGTTTTTATCCGACTCACGACCGCAGTTCATAAAATTACGCCGTTGTCTTTTGAAGAGGTTCAAACGATCCTTGGATCGGTGGCCGATGAAAGAATCCAGTGAGAGCTGGACGCTGCAACAAGGAAGGAACAAACTCTACTGATCTGTCTGAACTGATGATGGAGCTGTGTTCAGTCCTTAACGACACCGGACACACCCGACACCCTATAAAGGAGTGGAGAACTGAGCAGGGCCTAACAGAGTAGAGAACAGTAGAGCAGGGACTATGCAGTGGAAATGTGTTCTAATGCCTGCAGCTGGATGTAAAGTTTTCTCAGACGAGTGGGAGCTACGTAAAATGGGGGACAATCTGCTTATGAATGAAATGATGAATGAGCAGTCGTCTGAAAAGTTTTAGCTCATCATTACATGGGCAGAGGAAGAGGAGGTGGATGAGGAGGTGTTTTACCTTCTTTTTGTCCCTCATGGAGCTCTTTCCTCTCACCATGATCTTACAGCCCGTCTCCGCCTCCAGCTGCTTCGCCGTCAAACCTCGCGGCCCCAGAATCCTCCCCACGAAATTATACTGCAGAGAGAGAGAGAGAGAGAGAGAGAGAGAGAGAGAGAGAGAGAGAGAGAGAGAGATTAGCATGTGAATGTGTGTAATTCTGAGGAAAGAGGAAGCTGCACTCTGTGTGTGTGTGTGTGTGGCGCTGTCTGTGGGAAACACTATATTGAATGCATCTGCTTTTCTTCCCCATCTGAAATCTGCCAAGCTGCTGCTGCTGGAAGTGTGTGTGTGATTAGCTTCTGCAGCTGTGCTGACTACAGAAACACACTCTTAAAAATAATTCACATCTCTCTCTCAGCGCATGGATTCTCTGTTATTAATATAAAATAATATAATATAAAGGAACGTTGCTAGTGAAGCTAATATCAGTGTCTGGTATTATGCAGTTGACACTTCTGTAGAAAGCTATTTTCTGTGTGTGCGTGTGCGTGTGTGTGTGTGTGTGTGTGTGTGAGAGAGATCCCTGCGTGAATGTATGCTCCTTGTTTTTGTGATGTGTATGAATATGGTTTATGGAGCAGATAAAATATTAAAACATTTGTTCACAAAAAAGTATAATTCACACAAAATAAAATACAAAAACAGCCATGGGGGAGGAGCTGTGTGTCCACTCAACAATAACATGAGTCAAAAATTAAGATACAGGGTTATTAATGACACATTATGAACCTGGTATGAGCTTCAAGGACATTTCTGAAACACTAGAGATCAAAATTACCTGAATTACTGATGAAACATCTGTGTAAATGTTAATTATCTAACCAAGGGTTACCTGCTAGAGATGGGTCTCAGTCTGTGGTTTCAAATTACACCAGAATCTAAATGTAATGCTAAAAAGCACCACACATTCCTCTACAGTGTACACTGTAACGTTATTACAATAACAATCTTGCTATCATTTGTTGTAGGAAGAGTATGACGTTTATAAAAATACTGTGATATAGAAGCTTAAAATAATAAACACACAGCTGATATTCAAAAAGCCTGTCTAACATTATACATTCTCATGTTAAAGAACCATGAGTGTCTGTTTCATTCTCCACCAGAGGGCAGTGTAGAACCTGCCGCTTACATTTTGAACCATAAAGCTACTGCAGGAATCTAAAAGGTTGAAAGAAAAAGTATTTGAGTGATATGGGGGCGATACATATTTGAATCATTAATAAAACCAGTACTGATTCCCTTAATTACAGTCCTGTTAATTATTAAGAAGCATTTATGAAAATTGTTTATTTCAGGTGTTGGATGTCCAGGTTATATTTATTTGGCAGTCGTGTCCCCTTCAACCCGTGGAAGAGACATGATGGAGTCTGACTGAAACGCCCAGTCATTTATACGACACTAATTTCCCAACAGAACACTTTCATACAATGATACGCTCCTCTGGTATTTTAATTATGAGGGAGAGAGTGTATACAAGTGTGAGTTCATCAAGATTCATCTGTTCTTTTGAAAATATTCTTAAACTCCTTAACCCTAGCGCTGATGACAACAAGAGTATTTTTATTATCTATTATTAATTGTGTTCATATAAAACTGAATGAGAAAAATGCAGAAAAGAGAAAGAGACGGCTGCAAATATTACAGAAATAACATATTAAAAAGCATATTAAAGGCTGTTTTTATTGGAAACGTCTCCCTATTTCACAACCTCAGGACGACCAAAGCCTTTTTAATGTTAAAGTTGAAGCCAAGCCTCTCAGCTCCCCAAAGTTCCTAAGCAAGTGTCTTCTCTGTTGAAACAGAGAAAAGAAAAAGCTAATAGCTCTGAAGCGTGACTGAAATGATCTGAACATGAGAGGAAACCCGGGGCGTGTGGTCAGTGGTGAAACTGATAATCAGAAATAAACACAGTTCAAATACAGGGCTCACTTCACTCAAATCAGTGGTTTCACATGTTTACAGCAGCATTCCCCCGATAAACACACACACACGAAGAACATTTTAAACGCTTCACTGCTTCGGTTTAGCGTTAACTGAAGTGTGCTGTAGATTTAACAAATCCATACGATCAGGATGAACATCTGGAAACACTGATCTTCACTCGCTCACAACACAGCGTCTACTTTTTAGAAAGAAAATGGCCTCTTATTCATAATTTTACCATTAATTTACTGTATTTGTGTTTGGGTTTCTTGTAATTTTATATCATTTTATACGACCACCACATTTACAGAGATGATACATTTGAATTAATAATAGTAATTACTACAATAATAATAATAATTTTTATTATTATTATAGATTTATGGTGCCCAATATTTTGTAAAAGTGCTGTATTTACAGGCAATCTAGTCTTCTAAAGTTTGTTAGATTCATCTACTTCTCTTTCAGTTTCAGTAAAGAAGCAAAAACTGGACATTGTGTTATAGAGTAATTGTATGTAAAATTATGCAAATGTATTTTTGCTGAATTATTCTAAATAAAATCTATAACAAACCCTACTTTCCCATATTAAATCCTTTAAAATCAAAGATTAGAAGCTGTGTGTGTGTGTGTGAGTGTGTGCCTGTGCCTAAAGGACTTGTCTGTTCAGATCACATTTACTGAAGCACAAGAAGCCACCGGCCAAGACCTTCACGGTGACATCATCGACCCTGTGACATCATCAACTCGACCTGCTGCAGGGACTTGAAGGAACACAGCCCTCTCTCAGAATTTATAAAAATAAAATAAAAGAATCCCTCTTTTATCCCAAACGTAGCTGTGTCCCAATGATCACGTTATTGATTTATCGTACGATACACGGACATGTCCTCAGTGATTGTTGCTGACCTCAGTGTTGTCCGCTGTGTGTTTACTGTGTGTGTTTTTACAGGAGAATAAACGTCTCCAGTGTTTTAGACGCTCGCTCTGTTCTGGAGCCGTTATGTGGATCTCTTTAACAAACAGTGGCTTTATTTTAATGATGATTTATTTATTTAGGATATTTAAACATCTTTTATATTCCAGTTCCTATTTCTGAGTATTCTTAATAACTATGTTTTTAACCTCTCTTTAAAAGATACTCTTTAAATAACTATGATTTATCTCAATTATTTTGGGGACAATATTGATCACGATAACGGCTACTGAGACAGTTCTCCCTCAACATCAGGCTGCTTTGAGAAGACAGTGTGGATGATGTATAAAATAATTAGCACTGACCAGGATCAGTGACACTCTCGCTCCCACGTGCCCAGTGTCAGGAGAGACTCTGAGCTACTTCCTGTTCCATTTCTGGAATACAACTTTGTTAAACAGGGTGGGACAATACGGTCAAAATCTATATCACAATATATTTCAAGAAACATGACACCACCACCAAACAAAAGCTTCATGGCTTAGTCAATGTTAGTATTTTAAACCAACTTTAAAACTGAGTGAAATGAACAGAGAGCGGCGCCTGGTGATGACCGTCAGTCAGTGACAGGCTGGAAATCTATATTTAAATAATGAAAATGTTTTTAAAAATCAAACTGTTATTGAAACTTTATAACACGATAAATATAAATATTGAACTATTGCCCAGCCCTAGTGTTAAAATTTAATGACGTTTTAATACAAAGCTGAAATTCAATAATATTGAAGTAACAAGCCAGTGTTGAGCTCCTGCTGGTGTGGGTTCAGCGCAGGTTCAACTCAGACACAAGGACTGTCTCTATGTCGAAAAAAACCCCAAACAAATAAAAAATAAAACAACAAGGTTTCCTCAAGTTACAGCATCTTCATTCTGCATCCAGCTGCAGATATTTTTATAATTTACAACTTATTAATAGATAAGAATATTAAAATATAAACATCTCTCTCTCAGTACGTCACAAGCTTTTACCATTAAATGACTTGTTTTTAAGGCTTTGTAAAGCACTTAATAAAAAGTGTTTAACAAATAAAGCTAATTATTAATATTATTTTGTCCACGGCACTGCTTTCTGTTATCCTCCTTTACCCCTCTCTCTTTTCCTCTCCAGCTCCATCTCTTGCTCTGATGCAAATGAGAGAGGATTCTCCTCTATCGTGTGTGTGTGTTTGAGAGAGAGAGAGAGAGAGAGAGAGAGAGAGAGAGAGAGAGAGAGAGAGAGAGAGAGAGAGAGAGAGAGAGAGAGAGAGAGAGAGAGAGAGAGAGAGAGAGATGCTGATTGGACATGACAGAGAGCAGGGGCCTGCTGCACTGGGGGAAATTGCTCACTTTGAATACTGGAACCAGGCAGTAATTACAGCCAGAAGGGGACGCCACCATTTATTCACCAAAATACATCAGGAAAGAAGGAGGGAAAAGATGAGAGAGGGAGAACTGGAGAGACAGAAGGAGGGAAAAGATGAGAGAGGGAGAACTGGAGAGACAGAAGGAGGGAAAAAGCAGAAATACATGAGTAAAGACACAGGACAGTTTCCAGTAAGATTTCAGAGATGTGCAACTCAGCCCCCGCCGGTGGGGGATAAATCAGAACTTGTACCAAACATTTCCGCTGCTCAGCGAGTTTTTGTTCTAGAAACACAATAAACATAGCCCAGAAACCTTAAAGGGTCTATTGTTCAAATGTGTGGAGGCTAAATAGAGATGTATTTTTACCTGGATGTTCTAGAAAGATGAATAGGACGCGGCTTGTCTCTCTCAGACTCAGTGTGTTCATATGATTACAGCACAATAATCCGGCTGCTCTGATTGGAGGATCATGACGTGTGAAAACGATCATTTTAGTCTCAAACAAATGCACAGACTTCTTTCACATTATTGTTGCTGGGTTTGCGCTGAATATTGGCATCTGTAGCTTTTTGGGAACAAACTTTAGGTAGGTGAAAAAAAATTAGGGCTGCAACAACTAATCGATTAAATCTATTAAAATTTATGGTTAAAATAGTTTGCAACTAATTTAATAATTAATGACCCAAGTCATCAAAAGTATGGGAACACTTTACATTAACGCCTTCAAGGAACAGCGTTAGGTGCAACATGTGCACAGCTGATCTCGCATGGTACAGCAGCACAAAATCACTGCATGAGCATCTGAAAATGAAGCCGGTTGAAGCTGTGTGTGAAAGAGATTAAGTATAGTAAGTTAATTCTACTTTTTCTCTCACTCAATGTTACTAGAGCCTGCTAGAGTAGTTAAACAACATTTGTTTTTCTTAGTACATTGATATTACACTCGCGCTTAGCAAACAAGCCCCCTGCATTTTAGTTCAGTAGTTATTAACTTAAAAAAAGGTGTATGTTCATATCTACACTTTCTCTCTCACCTCAGATAAAAACAGCCCAGCATTGCTGACTATGTTTTGAAGAAGATCTGCACACCACAGCAAGCAGCTGTTCTCACTGATGGTATCCTGAATATGCTAGTAACAGAGAGGAAACCAAATTTGGCTTGTCTTCCTTTTTATCTGATTAGTAATCGATTAATCGAAAAAATAATCGCAGACTAATCGATTATCAAAATAATCATTAGTTGCAGCCCCAAAAAAATAATAATAATAATTAAATAAATAAATAAATCAAGGCGTGTCAGATCACCTCAGACTCCAAGGGGTTAACAAACGTGGACAGCAGCTTAAACCCAACACACTCCATGTTCACTAGAGCCGACCTTCCACCAGCTGCTGCAGCGTTCACATCAGCCGCGTGGAAGAGACGTCAGATTTACTATTATATTCACTAATGCAAAGACTAAAATATTAGTGAGAAACATGAGCAGTGCTCAACTGATCTCTCAGCAGCTGGAGGAACATGAAGCAGATGGAGTACAGAGAGAGATCCGTCTCAAAATACTTTACAAATGCATACATTTTAATCCACAATTTAAACACGGGTCACAAACACTGTTCACGTCCCAGTGTGTGTCTCACAGTCTGCAGTTTGTACAAATACAGTCACATCCACAAACACGACTTGGCTTTTCATAGATCATTTGACGCAAAAATAAATACATTTAAATGTATATTGAATATATTTCTAAAGCCGAAGTCTCGAATTTAAAATGTATTTGTAAAGTGTTGAATCTGCGTTTATGGATCAAGTCTCGCGTGTTTTCCGTGACGTGTTTTTGTTCATTGCCTCACGTGGGTTTTTGGATTTTGAGACCTTCCTCTCATTTTTGAGAGCAGAGGGTGGGGTAAATGTGAGCAAAACAAGAGCAGATTTCTGGAAAATTCCACTTTGCTACCCCCTTCAGTACCAGCAAACCACATCACAACATACACACCCCAACCCCACACACACACACAAAGCCATTTTTGCTCCAGTAAACACCTAAAAGGGCAAACCAGAGAGAGAGAGACACACAGAGAGAGAGAGAGAGAGAGAGAGAGAGAGAGAGAGAGAGAGAGAGAGAGACACAGAGTAAGACTTTTACTGTAGACTTACATTTTTATAATCAACATAAAGCCAAAGAGGACACATGAAGACAAAGTGTCTTATATTTACAGTTAAAAAGAAAGAATGCAGCCGGTGTAAATAATCCACCAGGATTAAACGGGTTAATTCAAGGCTGTGAGGCACCATCACACACTGAGCCCCTGTTCTAAAACACAGGACTAATATTTACGTTTTAAACTCTGATACGAAGTTTGATTGTTTTTAACTGAACACAGGACAGTGCCCCGTACAGAAAGTGTCAGATAAACCACACTCCCTCACATACCCACAATCAGTGGTGAAGTCAGGCCTTTAAACGCTAAGCACCAGCGATATGAAAGTGTCAAACAAATAAATACAGTGGAATTTGAGTTCCTAACTTGTGTTTATTGATAGTCAGAAAACACGTTATTTCTTACTAATTCAAGGAATAAGGGTTAAAAGACCGTTGGTCCACCCGGAGGTAAACAGGGTGAGTGTTTTAGTTGGTGTTAGTTAACGTTAGCTTGACTTGCTAAACTCGGTGGCTCAGATTATACTCGGCTAAGTAGCTGCATTACGAAGGTTTATAGTATCAGATGAATTCGAGTTCGACTTCGATCACATTTACAAGAACGGTACCTCTAAATTTGAGTTTAGCTTATTGCTAGGCTATTGTCAGGAATAATGTTAGTTATTTATCGCTAGCTAGATACTGTCATAACAGTCAGTCATAACGGTGTTTTACCGCGGTGTTGTTCAGCTGTTGTCCACCAGTGACGTCGCGGTTGCGTTCAAGAATTTCCGTTGCGAGCTTGGTGTTTTCTGGCAATTTAATAAAATTGTCAGTTTTAAAGCAAATTTACAATGATATTTTCATTTTAATTCATACTTATATATGTCAGTAACTAAAATAATGTGCAATACTCATGAAGGTCCATTAAGTGGAGCTTAGCCTTTATTTGAATAATAAACTTCATACAGTGAAACTTTCCAAATCTACAATAAACACAGCACTGAGAAGCAGAGGAAGCACGTTTGGCTGAGGCTGTGAACGAGTAATGTCCGTCTCTTATTTCACCAAGAAAACAGGCCAGAACGGGGTGTGTGTGATCTCAAAAGTGAAGCTACAGGGACATAAAACAAGGCCGAACAGGACCGAGGGCCAATGGCCAAATATCGGACAGAGATGGACGACCGACTAAAACTTACTGCAGCTCTCTCTCTCTCTAAACACTTACAGCTCTCTGTTCTCTGTTCCATTTAACTACGCCACTGAGAAGACTTGAATTTGTTTGGAAAGAAAACACACCGCTTCACTTTAAGGACGTGATTCATTTGGAAGCAGACAGAGGAAAGACAGGAAAGAAGCAAAAAAACAAAATCAAAAGACAATGAAAGGAAGAGAGAAGACAGACTTCAACAGGTCCCTGAGTCTCACTCTGAACTTATGTTTATTACTCCCCTGGTTTCTCCAGGAGAAAAATTAACTGCATTTCCTACATTACACTGGCACACTCCAAAACATTACACTTATTCAATCGGTCCAAAGTGTTCACGAGAAAAATACAGACACACACACACCCCCCATTGTAGAAACAGAAGACAGGAGAAGAGCAGAGGTCAAAATCCAGATCAATCCCCTGGAGAGCTGAGGTCGAGGGTTCAAACCTACTGTAGAACCACAGAACAGCAAGGAATAATATGTCCCTCCATCTGTGTGTGTGTGTGTGTGTACTGCTGCACTTACAAGGCCTTAGTGTTCACACTAGTACAGTAAAATGTTAAAAAAAAAAAAAGTCGATGTCCTCCACTGCATCAGCAGACTCTACACCACACTCTCGAGCTTCACCCTCGCTGACGGAAACACACCTCTTTACAACCTGTAAACAAGCTCCAGCTCTGTGTAACACAACATTACAGGACAACTGAATGAGAACAGGCCGAGGTCACTGTGGACACGTACAGGCTTTTAATCCATGAATATTTCATTACATTTATCTCAGAAAACATCATTTGTGTTGATTACGTTTGATTTAAAAGAGCAGCTGTGATTAACATCGGGGGAATGTTTCTGAAAACTCGACTCTCGAGGGTCTCAGTACAGTTCTTGCGTTTCTGCATCCAAGTGCGATTACTGCATTCACACCTACATAAACCAACCAGAATCCGATTAAACCGGACTAAACAGTGCAGGTGTGAACACACCCTGAAACAGCACACACCAAGGGGTGGGGGACAGTTAAGTTCATTTCTCAAGCCCCCAGTCCATTCCGCTGGTGTATGGAGAATAACCCACAGATTCATGTGTTCATTTATATAACTCACCCCTTCAGATTTACAACTCTCAGCCACAGTTATCAGAATTACACTAACAGGCACTACACACACTAACCCCCCCCCCCCCCCCCCATCCCTCCCTCTCCCCCCGGAGTATAATTCCCTTGCTTAATTTACAGTGTTAGGTGATGGTGGGCTCAGGGGTCTTTAGTGCGCTCTCCACAAAACTGAGATAAAGAGTGTTTGGGGAAACACACACACTTTGCATGGCATAAGCTCAAGGAAGAGAGAGACTGTAAAATAAGGGAAGCAAGGATAACCACAGAAGAAAAATGCAAGAGGTAAACAGAAAATGGGGAGAAAGAAAAAACTAAAGACAAAACAGCCAAAGAGACAGGGAGAGAATAAAAACAGACTCTATGGAGCAGTCAAACTAAACACCGGTTAAACCTGCACTCAATGCAACACTCTGACTATAATTTACCCTTAAAACACAGAGAGAGAGAGAGAGAGAGAGAGAGAGAGAGAGAGAGAGAGAGAGAGAGAGAGAGAGAGAGAGAGAGAGAGAGAGAAGGATTGAGCAGGAGGGTGGGGGGTAGAAATAGAGAAATTTCAAGCTAAATAAATAAATAAGAATTAGAGACTAGAGTGTGTCCCTTTGCCTCGGAGCGTTTAATATTTGTATCAGTGTGGAGCTCTGTGCTGGGGTTTCAGCGCTGTATCAGAGCCCTGTCTCTCACTGGAAACCTGTTCATCAAGGGATTTCTACTGCAGTCTGGACACACACACACACACACACACAGAGAGAGAGGGAGGGAGAGAGGGAGAGAATCAAATAGCACTAGCGCAGCAAGGCCGCAGGCCAGAGGTCAGAATCTGTGCACCATGAAGTTACAGTGAATGGAGGCTGCTGTGTTTTACCTTTCCATGTGGATCACAGACAGAGAAAGAGAGAGAGAGAGAGAGAGAGAGAGAGAGAGAGAGAGAGAAAGAAAGACAGGGAGGCAGACAGAGTCAAAGAGAGAGAGAAAGAAGAATGGCAGACAGAAAGAGGCAGAGAGAGAGAGAGAAGCAAGTGTGTTTTATCATAAATCAATAACACAAAACTTCTGACAGGACTAACACAACAGCACACAGGCAGCCAATTACACAGCAGAGGAGATGATACTCATCCTGGCTCAGTCTTCGGGGAACACACACACACTCGTTTAATACTGTTTTGGCTGGTTTAGAAACAAATGCATGATTCTGAAGCAAATCTCCAGATTCAACAATAAATAACATTAACTTTAGGATCTATGCATTTCATTAAGAGTGTTCTGTAACAACACACACCTGTTTACACCCTTCATCACAATAATAATTTAACCGCGTGTGTACACTGTGTTCAGAATCATCTGTTTGTGAATGCAGTGACATGTGAGTCAGCCGAGCTCCGTCCGGGGACCTGCTGCGTGGTGCGTCGGCCTCCTCTCGCTCATGGACTGCGTGCCGGCCTCCTCTCGCTCACCGACCGCGCATCTGCCCCCTCTCGCTCACCAACCACACGCCAGCCCCCTCTTGCTCACCGACCGCGCATCTGCCCCCTCTCGCTCACCGACCGCGCATCTGCCCCCTCTCGCTCACAGACCGCACGCCGGCCCACCCTCTCGCTCACCGACCACACGCCAGCCTCCTCTCGCTCACCGACCGCGCATCTGCCCCCTCTCGCTCACCGGCCCACCCTCTCGCTCACCGACCGCACGCCGGCCTCCTCTCGCTCACCGACTGCGCATCTGCCCCCTCTCGCTCACCGACCGCACGCCGGCCTCCTGTCGCTCACCGACTGCGCATCTGCCCCCTCTCGCTCACCGACCGCACGCCGGCCTCCTGTCGCTCACCGACTGCGCATCTGCCCCGTCTCGCTCACCGACCGCGCTTCTGCCCCCTCTCGCTCACCGGCCCACCCTCTCGCTCACCGACAACGCATCTGCCCCCTCTCGCTCACCGACCGCACGCCGGCCTCCTCTCGCTCACCGACCGCACGCCGGCCTCCTCTCGCTCACCAACTGCGCATCTGCCCCCTCTCGCTCACCGACCGCACGCCGGCCTCCTCTCGCTCACCGACTGCGCATCTGCCCCGTCTCGCTCACCGACCGCGCTTCTGCCCCCTCTCGCTCACCGGCCCACCCTCTCGCTCACCGACAACGCATCTGCCCCCTCTCGCTCACCGACCGCACGCCGGCCTCCTCTCGCTCACCGACTGCGCATCTGCCCCCTCTCGCTCACCGACCGCACGCCGGCCTCCTCTCGCTCACCGACTGCGCATCTGCCCCCTGCATGGGAGCTGCATGGGACGGGTGAGGAGAAAAGGACACAAACGGCGCTCATGTCACTCCTCCTCTGTTTAATGAGCCCAGTGCAATTTGTGTGTACACACACACACACACACACACACACACACACACACAAGGAGGACCAGACCAGAAGCTTCTTGTTCACCTGCCAAGGAGAGTCCACTGTGGCTTCCAATTACAGCTTTAATACAAACTCTCTCTCTCGCCCTCTCTCTCTCTCTCTCTCACACACACACACACACCCCTGTGGGAACCTCCTGCTGCACTGAAAATCCTCACCTGGATGCTCCAGAGATTTCCATAAATACTCCAGCATCACAAACGTCTCATGATCTGTAATGAGCTTAAGAGCAAGTGAAACGGCAGAATAACATCACGATGGATGATTCTAACAGAAGGACATTTCTACTGAGGATATGAGGCACTTATAAAACAACGCTTCTAACACTTTGTTCCATTATTTAATGTTTACTTTTACTTGTATGTCATTAGTACGTACTGCTAGCCTCAGCGAGGACGTAGTTGTCTGAACTTTCACGTCCCCTACACTCTTCAGTTTAAGTCCAGAGGCCTTTATCTGAGAGTTCACTGCAAATGTCCACAGCCATGATCACTTCCCCCACTTCTAATACTCATTCAGGACACACACCGAGGACCAGTGAAGCAACACAGTTGTGTATACTTTAAAAAGGCTGAAGAATTAAGAGTGAAAAAGATGGTTTAAAACAATAGAGAATCATCAAAATAGTTTGATATGTTTTTACCAGAAACAACAGTCTGGGAAATCATTTGGGAAACTTTTAAAAATAAAGATGGTGTTTGAAAATCTCTGGATCCATTAATAACAACTGCAGAAAGCGAGCTTTGAAACAGTGATACGGCCGAGTGCCGCCCTCCGCACCCTCCACGTGGACTCTGACCGTGATCCAGCTAGGTGTCATGTCCTAGTTGTCAGTTCCAGAAAGCTCCAAATCCTAATATGAAAGGTCTCAAAACTAATCAACGTCCGACTGAAGCCCACCCACACCAGAAAACGCAGATTAAGAAACTAAATATGAGAAAATCTCCGGTGAGAAATTCTCCAAAGGGAACCATGACAAGTTTCTTAATGATGCGTCTGAGAGCGAGAGACGGAAACGCGACACGTCGACGCAAACAATCCACAGTTAAAAATGAGAGCAAATCCGCAGATGATGTCTCAACTGTCACAGGAAAAGCTGGAGATTTCAGAGAGAGAGAGAGAGAGAGAGAGAGAGAGATTTAACGGGATTTGATGAATCAGTGGGTATTCAAGAAAAGCTGGAACTCATTTGAGATGCTCAATTGGAGTCATTTCACTTCAAAAGCCTCAGTAATAACCTGCAAATTAGGTGTGTGTGTGTGTGTGTGTGTGTGGGGGGGGGTTACAGCTGAACATAAGGTCAAAACAACGTTGCACAAACAGGTGAATATTAGTGTAAACCTCTGACTTCTAAACTATTGGACTGCAATTATTTAATAATCAACACGACTAATTACAAACCTTCATCACAAACACATCAAACGTCATCTCAGCAATGACCGGATGTCTTTGATGTCATGTGTAATTAATGGAAGTCGGTGGCCAGTCGGTTATCCGTACGTTCTGTAGGTATTCGGCTTTTAATTTTGAGATTCTGGTATTTTTGGCTAAATGTGGGCCATGCTCCATTCCACCAGGCTTCAGACTCAACATTAAAACATTAAAGTCCTTGTTGGAGTAAAGTCTAAATCAGCTACACTCTAAAACAGTGACCTCCGCACAGCTCTGGTGAATTAGAGAGCGTCTCTAATATATCTACATATATTTAATAGATTTTTTTATTTTATTTGTTTTTTTGTTTTTACTCCTTTAATGGTAACAAGTGCATCATTTACCTCCCATCAGTGTGACACATCACAGACGTCTTATTTACTGGATTAAATCCAGCTCTGAGATTAGTGCACCGCAAAGAGCAAACTCAGCCCAAGGCCCTCGCACCCTACACACTCCATTTCCTAAACACACACCCAGCCAGAAACAGTCACACTGGGGTTTCAGGATGCAGAAGTAATGTAGTCCTACTTCTGTAACACGCCGGTCAGGGAGGTGTAGTAACCACCTGAGCATCTGAGAAGTGCTGAGGAACTCTGTGTCTAAGCGTGTAATAATCTAATAAAAGCACCTTATCAACACTGCCATGTGTTTAAAGTACAGACATTTAATCTAATGAGAGTTTGTCAATTCCTTGTTAACAGGTTTGACCACTCAGAGGCAGCTGTGACATCACAACCATCAATCACTACCCCAGCACAGTACACTCAGCTTTAAAGCCTTAGGAAAGAACAAGTATGTGTTTATATTCTCAGTCAAACACAACAAAAAGGACCATGATTTACATAAAATATTTGCATAGTACTATCACTTGATATCAGGGTGTGTTCAAACTTGTAGTTCAGTTCCCTGGACCCAGACCAAACAATAAAAGTCTGTTTGTTTGCAGGTATACACACACACAGAGGTGATGAAATGGATAAAAGAGTAAAAACGACACCCAAAATACCTCCACCGCCCGGAGAGCGACGTTCAGAGTCTGTCCTTGGATCGCTATTTGTTTTTAACGCACTGTTTCCTCACGGCGCGACTGTGGTCACATCTTCAGACGTCACGTCCTGTGTTTGTTTTGTGTAGATGCCTGTGATTTGTTTTGCATTTTTAACCAACTGCACCAGAGTGTGTTCAGAAACATGGCGAGACCCTCCTGCTCAGGCTGCTCAGTCTCGGGCCATTTTAGTGCGAACCAGAGGTCTAAAAGGAGCGTTCACACTTACTCTGGTGAACCGCTCTAACAGAGCAATCGCACTAGGGTTCACTTGAACTAAACAAGACTGACACTCTAGGGGGCGCTGGTCCAAACTGACCAATGCCTGTCCTTAGCTCATGAACGTAGAGAGTCAGAGCTCCTCATTACACTTCAAATTCATCAGTAGATATGTGTGGCATTTGTGGAGAACACATTACATACTATTAAAATAAACATCATCACCACCTACAAGCTGCAATAGTGCCATGGCCTCCCTAGGGGGCGCACCCCACACTTTGGGAACCACTGACCTAGAGGAACATGGGGCTGGCGTTAGAGAAGCAGGAGCCACAACCCAGTCCTAAATAATTCACCTGTCCATTATTATCAAGGCCCTGAGAACCCAAGAGGCTCAGGGTGTGAATATCTACATTGGGAGGATCTTCTACAATGTTTATCTAGAACCTCTAGTACATCACTGCACGATAAACTCACTTTCAAACCGTCTCTGTCTAGAGTTAAGATCAATTCAGCACACACACACACACATCCAAAGAAAAGCAGCGGTCCACCAGAGCTTCAATGCATTGGAATAAAAAGAGGAATGAAGGAAAGGACAGACCTGCTCTTCCAGCTGCCTGGCGCCTACAGTGTGCTCTCAAACATACGCAAGCATCAGAGGAGCGTGAAGAAACGCAGACAGGTGTGGAATTCCTCAAGTGCACAGAAAGTCAACAATGAAGTCTCATGCGCAGACCAACGCTTGTCCGCTTCTGTCTCACGGCGGTGGAAGAGAAACCAGGTGAAGTTTTGGGAATCATAGGTTAAATATCCACAGCAGTCTCAGGGAAAATTAAAACATTTCCAGACTCCAGACTGCTGGTGGATATTACAGGCACCAAAATAACAAGGAATCAATCAAAACATTTACTCAACATTGCCGTTAATCAAAAGTTAAAACGTTAGATTTTCCTCATTTCTTTGAAAAGCAATTGAGAGGAGTGGTTTGCACAAAAAACAGCTTAAGACCCACGCAGACACAGAGAGAACACACCACACTCCTCACAGACAGTCACCCGGAGGAAACCCCTGTGTAAGTGATTCTGGGTAGACTCCGGACCCACTACGACCATGAACTGGATAAGGGCTACAGACAATGAATGCATGTATTTATATATTTAAACGCATGCAAACAGTTGCTTGAGAGAGAGAGAGAGAGAGAGAGAGAGAGAGAGAGAGATGATAAAGATGGTACGGAAGCACAAGAGAGGAAGGAGTAGATGGAAGGTAAACGGTTTCTTTCCTCCCTCACATCGACAGACGGAAAGAAAACATTTTGTCTGGAAGAGGCCACATTTTCCAACCTGCTGTTTTGAAGAGAACAGGAAGCTCCTGCTGTCGCTCCTGATGGAGTTCCCATCCCTCTCTCCCTCCCTCTCTCCCACAGACAGAAGTCTATATTGTTATATTTCGGTACACTGCAGAGTTTGACGTAATACGTCTTCAGTCCAGCTGAGTCTTCATCAATTAATAAAATAAAAATGATAGATATTTAATGAAACAGAACTGTGCTAATGTTGTATTCACCTGAGAAATGAGATTTAGAAAAAGTTGTTCATCTGAGCAGTAAAACTAACCCCACCCTAATATAAGGATAAACCAACCCCCTTATTCCAGTGAGTGTGAAAGCCTTAAAGACAGCATCTACGATCCTGAGGAAACGCTGTTCTCTTTTGTTTGAATTCCCACAGAAACTCATGTGTAACTCGAGCTGTTTAGTTTTGTAGCACTTTCGCTCTGTGTTTACTTTCATGCAGTTAGCGCTCTCCTGAATTTAGAGTCAGTTCCACCTTAAGTAATGTAACTGTAACAGCAGAAATAAGTCAGTGTTACCCCCCTATGGAGCAGGAACAGAGAAGACACTTTGTTTTTTTACCCATTTACAGACACTGGGGCTTCGTAAACACATTAGAGCGGTTTCCAGAACAAACCGACTGCAGATCAGCACATGGAGAGAAGACACACTCATCGTCTTTGATGCAAGAATATCACTGCTCTATAGCGCCACCTGTTCCTTGTATGCTTTACTCCACTTCCTACATCAGCACTAGACCTCAGTAATGCTTGTGGTTGAATGTAATCACTTCCTGACAGCAATGTTTAAAGTGTATCATGAATGTTTCTCAGAGGCGTGGGACCTGCCCCGGCAGCACAGGGGGAACCTCAGGAGACAGACGCAGAATGAACTGGACAATGTTCAGTAAACAGTGAGAGAGGCAGGGTTCTGTTGTGATGGCGTCAGAGACCTACAGGGTTCCTCCTCCCTTCTTTATTGTGCTACTTCACTTTGTTCCTCTTCATGAGCATGTTTATTTTAAGAGCATAAAATGTCAGCTGGGAATATCATTACACAAACTGTGTGTGTGTATATGTGTGTTCAGACACGCACACAAGTGTTACCCAGCCTTCCATGCAGTGGTGGCACTTTTTCAACAATTCCACACAGGCCGGACATACTTTCCACACACACACACACACACACACACACACACACACACACACACACACACAATGACCTTGGACCTCGCTGGTGTGAGAGTGAAAGACACGAAGAGGAAAATACATTTCACACTCAGCTGAGCACCACCCTCGCTCCATGTCTCTTTTCTCCTCTTTATCTCTTCTCCCTCTACATTTCTTTTCTCCTCCTCCATCTCCTTTTTCCCTCTCAATGCCTCTCTTCCTTCTCCATTTCCGTCATCTTCTCTTTACTCTCCCAGTTTCCCATTTCTCCTTGTGTTTTCCTTTTCTCGTCCTCTATCTCATTTCTCCTTCTCCGTTTCATTTTATACCCTTTACCTCATTTCTCCCTCTCATTTTCTCTTTCTGCCCTCTCCATTTCTCAGATCTTTCTTTCCAGTCTCCTTTTCTTCACACAGCGTTCATCTCTCCTGTCTTTTCCACTCGTTTATCCTCCTTTTCCCTGTTTTTCTTTCTCCTCTTTTCCACGTGCCACTGCAGCGACCTGTATCTGTTCATCTCCCTCACACCCTCCTCCTCTCCTTTAACCTTTACTCACTCTCTCCCTTTTCCATATTCCCCCTCTACTTTACCTCTCCCATCTTATTCCCTTCCCTCTCCTCCTTTCTCATTCTCCTCTCATTCAATCCGTATCTTTCTTTCTGTTGTATCCCTTTGCTTCACTGTTTCTTCCACCACACTTTCCTTTCCTCCCCCTCCAATTTCTACATCTGTCCATTTTCTTTAACCCTTCACCCCTCCCTGCTTCCTTTTATTGTCTACAATTTACCTCCCTCTAGTCCTTCATGCCTTTCCTTTCCAGTGCTCTCTGCATCTGCTCTTTCCTTCTCTCTTTTACCCTCCCCTCATTCTTTTACTCTCATAAGCTTCCTTTCCTGTTTCCTGTGTCTCAGTTCTCGTTCTCTCCATCTCTCCTTTTTTTTACTCTATTCCTTCCTTTCTGGTACCCCTCCCTTCTCTCCCTCTATTCTTTTGCTTTATCTCATTCCCTCTCCCTGTATAGAGTGTAATTTTGGAAACAAGA
The DNA here is from genome assembly GCF_029633855.1 of Hoplias malabaricus. Classification (NCBI taxonomy): domain Eukaryota; kingdom Metazoa; phylum Chordata; class Actinopteri; order Characiformes; family Erythrinidae; genus Hoplias; species Hoplias malabaricus. Next base: position 55,140,806 of record NC_089800.1, read on the forward strand.
ATTTCAGCACCAGGCCTAACACTAACACACACAAAAATCTCTCTCCAACCCAAAGCACGTCTGTCAATCTCTCACCATCACAACCAATCACTGACAGAGGGTGGGGCATGGACTTGTGGGAGGGGATCTGTCTGAGCCAATCAGAAAGAGTGTGGAACTAAGTGAAACAGTGGAGTAGAGCTGGACATCTATCTGTAACGGATCATAAAGACTATCACAGTCTGATGGTGGGAGGACCTTCTGAAAATCTATGTATTTAAGTATTAAATAAATGACAATGATCAATATTAGTGTCATTAATACTAATCTAAACGCAGGATGCAGACGCTCATGTACAACAAAATTCTCTTCAAACATGAAGCAACATCAGCATTAAGGCTACAAACTACAAACAGTGTGTGTGTGTGTGTGTGTGTGTGTGTGTGTGTAAGAGAGAGAGAGAGACACTCACGTCGGGGTACTCTTTAACAGGGACGAAGAGCTTCTCCTGCAGGTGGACGATGGGACCGAGTGGATCTGGAAGCTCCAGTGGGTGTTTATCCACCAACCCGCTCACAGTGTCGTTATACATGTCCTTACGCACCCTGTTTATCTCTGTACAAACAAACAAACAAATAAACAGGTCAGTGGGGCCCTACATGACACTTCTGTATTGGTTCAGGAAACTGCAATTTTACACACCAAGAAATGACATTTATAACAAAGTACATTTGTAAAACTACAATAATATAGGGTTTTTATAAATGTAATATTAACATAAATGATTTGACAGTCTATTTACACACGTGAGAGACAGACAGACAGAGACAGAGAGAGAGAGAGAGAGAGAGAGAGAAATCTCTCTCTCTCATCCAAAGTCTTATTCACACTGCTCCTTGGTCAAATGAGCTCAGACTTCTGCTGCGAAACATTTTAACATGGAGTGTTCAGTTATCAGTCACTCACACACACACACTCCAAACTGGGATGAACTCTGTGTCACAGTCCACAGTCAAATCCAAAAGGAAACAGTAATAATTTGTGTTTTCTGAAGATGCTCTGTGACAGAACAAAAATTCAGTGTGTAAAGGGTTTCGGTCACAGCCTGTACACAGTTTACGCTGTGAAACACACTCTCACACCTAACCCCCTTCTAATACTGTCTACTTAGACAAAGAAAGCCGGTATCCTTCCAGTCTCCTCTCTCTGCTCGGCGCTGGGGGCAGAATTTACACTGATGTGAAAAACACACAGAGTCTCAAACCAAAACACAGTCACCTCCAGAAGCAGAACACACACAAACAGAGGAATGATAAATGACTTATAGACACAGACACAGCTGGAGAACATCTGCGCCGTGGGCCGAGAGGGTGCACACACCTGGAAACCCTCGGCCCACACTGAGAATGTAGTATATGAACAGAACAGAAATCTAATAAAATATATGAACAGGACAGTTCTGATCCACACTGCGAGGATGATCAGGACTCTGTGGCTGTGATGTCAGGAGCACATCATTTAGGCAATTAGTTACTCATTGTACATTAAGCTTAATACCAGATCTTATAAAGAATAAACTGCACCATCACAAGCCGAGACATTCTGATACAACAACCTGGATTTACATTTTATTGTTGTTTGGGACTTAACACAGCTCCGTCATCAGTTCAGACAGATCAGTAGAGTTTGTTCCTTCCTTGTTGCAGCGTCCAGCTCTCGCTGGATTCTTTCGTCGGCCACTGATTCAAGGAGCGCTTGAACCTCTTCAAAAGACCACGGCGTAATTTTACGAGCTGCCGTCGTGAGTCGGATAAAAACAAACGTGATCTCTGCTGCAGCTGGAGATTTTACAGATGGAGAGTTGGTGCTGGACGTCTGCGTTGCGTGGCGTAGAGTGACGACTCTCTCTGGACAATCAGCGCTCTGCAAGGTTTACACTCCACGGTTTAGTCCCTACTCGACTCCCTCTTAACCACAAGAGAACAGCCGCTAAACAAGAACCCGCTTCCAGAACCAGGACCTGATTTTGTAGAGTGGAAAAGTACCGTTGGGTGTGTTACGGAACGCTCTCCAGGAAAAAGGAGAGAAAGAATTTAAAATCCTGAAGAGAGTCGATCTAACATTAAAGCTCAGGTCCTTTATTCTACCAAAGTCAACAGAAGTAAGGTCAACAACTGAAACAGTTAACTGTAAACTACAATATCACCTTCACATCGTATCAGCTGCAAAAATCTAACATTTCAGTGAATATAAAAATAAAATGTTAAAAATGTCATAAAACGGATGGTACTTCTAAATAAAATCATAAAGGCCACTGCAGATTAATCAGCAGCTACTTCTCTCAACCTCAGAGTCAAAGATGTACAGAGAAACACGAATAATGGAGGTATTACTGTGACATCTCAACTCTTTTCTTTAATGTATGAAATTCATGAGCTTCTGAAATGTCCTCTCACAGCAGGGAGTTCGCACAGTCAGAGCCAAATGGGCATCGAGTCCCATCTCTGTTCAGACAAGCAGTACCTACGAAATTTCTCACTTCAGCTCACACTTCTGCTGCATTTAAAACAACCAAACTGGCCTGAATCAGACTGGAGAGAACATTATAATACACCATCCGTCCTACAGCGGGTCTGGAGAAGAGTTTTATATCCAAACTCGCCTCAGTCTCATTCAGAGTGGTCTGAAATACAAAGGGGACTGTACACATTAGGGAAAGACCTCTCAGTCAAATCTGACCCAGCATTAAAAACACTATCCTCTCTGTCCTAAAGCTCTGAACATCCACACGTGCAGTACTTCACACAGGAAAACTCTCCTAAATCAGACTCATCATTAGATCTAAACCAGAGAGACTGAGGCTTTAGAGAATGTTTTTATTGGGCACCTATCTTTCCATAACGTACAGTATTAGGTTTCAGAGAGCGTTTTAATATCCAAATCCACTCATTTCAGGTTTTAAAGAAGATATTTGCACAGAATAAAGCTTCTGAGAACATTGAATATGAAACCGTACTTAATTCACCCCTTAGAGGAGGTTCTAATGTAAGAATTGGACCGACTGCGCTATTTACTCCTTGTGTGGCATGTTGTTGTTGTTGTTTGGACACGGCTCCGCCACCCAGTTCCTCATAGAGCAGTTTTCCTTGAAGCATGTTCAGCTTTCGCTGGAGATTTACCACAGCCACCGACCCTAGGAGCGTCTGGCCCTCTTCAAAAACCCCTTGGGAGAATGTTACGAGCTGCTGCAGAGAGTCAGATAAAAACTAATGTAACTTCATTATGTACTTCATTATATACACTGTAATGTACTGCTGTAACTTCACAGATTTTACAAGCGGTGAGTTTGTGCTGGAGCTCTGTGTTTCGAGGTGATTGACAGGTCTCTGGCCAATCAGAGCTCTGCAGGGTTTACACCTCACGATAAGTACCTACTGGCTGGAACCGTAAGTGATCAGGGACCGAAACAGAAACTAGTTCTAAAGACCAGGACCAGATTTGTCCAGTGGAAAAGCAAAAGACCCGAGTCGAGTTGAGTATGTCCCGTGAAGTGGAAAAGCACCATTAGAAAAGCAGTGTAGGGACCGCTTTATATTATGTATATTATAAATAACAGTATATATCCAAGCTCACTCATTTCAGTCTTTAGCCAAGGTCCTAGTGTCCTGTAGAGGGTTAATCTGTCAGAATGACCGTGCAGAGGATGTGAACGTTATCAGGTATTTTTTAAAATGCAGAGCCCTCCACAACAATCAACTTCCATTCTTCAAATCTATAAACACTTTACACTGTTAGAGGTTTTATCGCTGCTATTGGAGACTGGTTTCTGCAGCAGTAGAATCTCTCTCTCTCTCTCAGACATTTCAGTAATCCTGCATGTCTCAGCAGGCCAGAATTCTACTGTTAGGTGTAGACAGGTGTGTGTGTCTGTTCAAGCGCCTCTCACTACACAAAGATACACAACAGCAACAACCCCTGAGTAAATAAAATAAAAATATTCCATGAATGAGGTGCTACAAACACAGTGCTGTTCTGCTGTTGAACCTTAATCGTGATAAAGAATCAAGGCAGAGCAGAAGACAAAGTGAAAAAATTACTTTTAAAACATTATTGTCAATGTTCCTGAAATCTAGAGACCCCTGGAGAGATGGATGGATAGATAGAGAGAAGACAGAAAAATAGACAAAATAGGAGACAACTTAAAGAAACAAAATGAAGAAACGCTGACAACAAGATGAAAACAAAACTCCAAGATATATATAGATCAATTCAAGATTCATGAAAGAAAGACAGAAGAAAGAGACAAAGACAGAAAGAAAGAGGCAGAATGAGAGACAGTCAAAGAAAGAAAAAAAAAGAGATTGTAGATTTCAGACACTAACTCATGTGGTTTTTTTTAAACAAACAACACAGTGAATTATGGGTAATCTGATATATGTTTGTGTACATGTGTTGTACACTACTCTTTGCAGTGGATCGTGGGATTGATTTAGTGCACTGAAAATTGTCCACTATGTTTTCGGACATGATTATAAAATGGCAGAACCCCAAAGTAGTGCACAATGGAGCACAGTTTCAGACACAGCAGTGGACAAAAAAAATCTCCTTCAATCTACAAACTTGTTATTGAGTGTGAACAGATGTGTTTACACTGCTCTGACATGGGGCTCAGACCTGCAGCCATTCAGATTTGTGTCTGTTTTTAAGTTTTTAGGATGCTCGACTGTATACAGAAATAATCCAGATCCTCAATACAGATTAAGTGACCAAGTGTAAACAGGGTCTAAACGAGGCCTGAACACCAGCTGCTCCACTTTGTCCGATCAGGACAGGTACACAGACAGAGACACATTTATATGGAGAGACAGAGATGAACAGAGGCAGGTGATTAAAAACACAGACATTATAATGTTTTATAAATTACAAATGCATCACAGTAAAGTAGGAGATGAATGGTGAGCTGTTCTAATTTTATTAATAATATAATTTTGCTGTTGTATTGTAATTTACAGGAACATCACAGCCTTGGGTTTAGTCAAACATCGCAATGCAACACTGTCCTGATATCGGTCAATCCCAGTCCTGAGTCTGAATTCATATCATAGCTCCAGGAGTTCTTCCTTGAGTTATCCACACCAGCTGGTTCAGATGAACACACAGCGCAAAGAACTGACCGAAGGCCAGAGCAGATACAAGTCAGAAACTCATTAAATAAAGGCACGACGAGACGGAAAAGGAAGGATAAAGACGGCGGCAAAAATAAGGCTCCGCTGATGTGTACGGCTCTGAGCTTTGAAGAGACGCACATCAGCGATAAAGCTCTGCGCTCCAGACAGACGATTTCTCAGCCACAACACACACACACATACTTTACCCACAGATGCTAGCAACATTTAAAGCTTTGACACTTTAGAGAAATAAAGGGATTCTTAAATAAATAAATAAGCGGGGCGAGCCGTGTTGAGATGGAGTGTTTCCCTGGCTCTTATCGAGCGGCTGCAGCCTCGTTTTCTAATGTACACTCTTCTTTTTTCATATTTCTTCCTCCTGCCGTCCACCAAAACCATCTCCAATTTCACCAAGGTGTCGTGAAAACTGGAATTTAGAACATCTGCATGTCTCTGTGGCTGGGTGAGAGGGTGAGGGGGTTACACACCATTTATGAAGACTAGAGTTTTCACTACAAAGTGTTAAAAGATATCAGAAGCTAAATCTCTCTGTGATTAAGATGTTTATATTTTACCATTAAAGGCACACATGGGTCATTCAGGAAAGTTCATAAACAAAGGGCAATATGATTACCTTAATTCTGTAGAAGATCATTTTTCTAAGACTCAGAGCCGTCAACATCCTTCAAAACCATTAATAACTAATCGCATCTGTTCATGAGTTTAACGAATCACACACTGAATCAAACAATTTCGGATTTATTTATTATTTACGACAAACAACTTGACCCTAACACACACACAAACACACCACAAAATGTGCCTTTCACATTTAACCTGTCCATAACTGTGAAACCCCCCCCCCCACACACACCAGAATACTGAACACCACCCCCACACACAAACACACCCCTGCACCTCTTAAAGAAACAGTGCATGTTTATTGCCTGTAACAGGGACTAATAAAAAAAATAGAAATGAGTGACTATATTAGTGTTAATAGTGTTAAAATGTTAACTTTAAAATAATCCAGGGTCATTTACATAATCCAGGATCACTCTGGGTCAAGGTAAAGGCAGAGAACACACTGAACTGTCCAGTGCCACAAACAGGAAACAACAGATCTCACACACAGCTTACAGAAACACCCAAACCTGCAGCACACACACACACACACACACACACACACACACACACACACACACACACACACACACACACACACACACACACACACACACACACACACACACACACACACACACACACACACACACACACACACACAGCTGGAGAAGACTGCAGATATTAACTCATCAGCTTCTCCATTTTCATTATAGTTTATTTTGGTGCAGTAAGATTTTTACTCCTAATTTACAACTATTCATATGAGAAGCTACTAATATGAATTATTATTTAGGGTGGAACAGAAAATTTTAAAAACTACTGAATGTGAATATTTAAGAAAATTCAAATAAGGAGCTACTGGATATAAATTAAATTGGAACAGAAAATGTAAAACAAAACGGCTGAATAACTATGAGGTGGAAGAGAAATTTCAGTACCTAACAAATAAATAATTAATAATTATTTAAGGTTGAAAAGAAAATTAAAATAAGAAGCTAATGAATGGGACCATGTTACTTTTTGAGGAGGACAGTAACATTTTACAGGGTGGGCATCTTTTTCTTAGAAAAATAGTGTCAGTCTAAACTCCAGTAGCCCTGCTGTGTCTGATCCACACTGTGGTGTCAATGGAGCAGCCGCTCCCAGGTTTTTATCCAGTGTAAATCCATGATGAATATTACTGATGCCATAACCCCAGCGCCCCACAGAAAACTAATCCTCTCCCAATAGGGCTTACGGTATTTTTATTGTAGTCTTTATTTTCACTGAAGTAAACCTCGCCAACACAACTCCTCCTCCGGGCCGCGACGTTTAGGAATGTGGAAAGACGAACACTAGCCGAACGTTAGCACCTTGGCAACATCACAGAGGCACAAGGGAACCAGCCGAACCAAAAACACTGGAAAAATAACATTCTTAAAGCCAGCGTTTAGAGCAAAGACGCTGGAGAGCGATGAGCGTGACCTGGATTACAGACAACTGCCGGCCCCAGCTCGCCGTCACTCACTGCCAAAACTGCTATTTCTGGGGTTTGGCATCAATAAGAAATTTAACACCGAGCTAACTGATGATCAAAAGAGTCTAAACGAGCCAAAAGAGTCCTTACCATTCCAGACTTCCTAAACACACACACACAGAGAGAGAGAGAGAGAGAGAGAGAGAGAGAGAGAGAGAGAGAGAGAGAGAGAGAGAGAGAGAGAGAGAGAGAGAGAGAGAGAAAGAGAGAGAGAGAGAGAGAGAGAGAGAGAGAGAGAGAGAGAGAGAGAGAGAGAGAGAGAGAGAGAGAGGCATGCAACACTCCCAGTGCAGGCTGCCTACAGTGTCAGTACAGAGGCTAAATTTATCTGGATGGCTCATCACTCACACACACACACACACACACACACAGCTTCTTTATGAAGCAAAGCAGTGGTAGAGGAAGGGAACTGGAGCACTGGGGGGGTGAATTACAGTGTGTGGATCATTTGGACAATAATATGAATAAATAAGACCCAAATTCATTTATTCATTCACACTCTGTACCTGGTTCATGGCATTCAGGGTCACAGTGGGTCCAGTCTGTAGGAAACATTATGGAAAAAGGCAGGAATAACACACTCAACCACACAATCTGTCTCTCACAGTCTCTCTCTCTCTGTATCTCTGTCTCTCACAGTCTCTCTCACACAGTCTCTCTCTCTCTACAAAACACAAAAGCAGGAAAAAACAGAATCAGAACAGGAAGGAAGGAAGGAAACAGTTACTGAATCTGCAAGACACAGATAACCAATCATCCGCATCCTGCTGCCGTAGCCACGCCCCCCCCCTCACTCCACCAGGCACTGGACCACACAAACATGCCTGTGTGCGTCTCTCTCCCACACACACACACACACACTAGAGGGACTTCACAGCTTCTGCACTGATCTGGAGCCATGTAAAGTGGCGTTTAAACCAATCTGCCACAAAGAGACAAAAACCATCAGTGTCTCTCTCTGGTGTACATTCCTACACACAGCCGTGGACTAGAGTCTAGTCAGGGGCTGCGCTCAAATTAAATCCTACAGCTTTATTAACACACTCTGGAGAAGGAGGTTACAGTAGCTCACACTAATGCCATCAACAGGATCCTGAGTAATGTTCTGTTGAAGGCCATGTTCACAATTTTAATCCGAAACACTTTATTTATTAAGTTCTGAGAATGTTTCTCACCATTTGCTGCTGTGTTTGCGCTGGAAAATGCGCCAGTGTTCGTACACAGCCCTGGCTCCGTAATTATGAAACAAACTAAAGGCCAATTTATTTTTCTGCTTTAACTCGACACAGTCTACGCAGTTGTGAGCGTTTATTCTTCTGCGTCATTCCGTAGTTACACCTCCACACCACTAGGGTCCTCCTAGGAATCTCCAACACATTCCTCTACACTCTGTAGTACACTATGCAGTGGTGTAATAGAGTTACTTTTATACATTTTTAAAGTGCATTATTTATGGAGTAGGTCATTGATTGGGACAAAGCAGATGAGGTGCCAGAAAAGATAGAAATACACGGCGGCATGTTTTTCTCCTGCTTCTCATTATTTTCCCTGGGGACCTCCGTGTTTTTCCTTTGTTCTTCATTTGTATTGGTCCCTGATGTCCACCCCGTGTCTGAGGAGGTCCCTGTCTGTGAATGTGCTGCTGTCTGTGTCTCTGTGTGCGGAGGAGAGGAGCTCATGTTCCTGTACTTCATCAGTTCAACTTCAACAATGTCCCTCCCACTACTGACCAATCACAGGCTGCGGTCTGCGTCCACGGCACGCAGAGTTACATTTCTGGAGCTGGGCGCATCAGGCTACAGCATAGAGTCTGCTTTGACGTGTTGTCTATGGCGTAGGTTTGACGCAGAAGTATAAATTGGGCTTTTATTGTCTCTGTCCATCTCTCTTTCTTCCCCCATTCCTCCTGAGAGACATTTGGAGCTGTTTGGACGGTGGAGAAAGACGACAGTCGAAAAAATCATGAACCGAGATGAGAATGTTGCTCTATTCCTGCTCCATAGAGGGGTAACACTGACTTTTTTTTTTTTTACTGTTTCAGTTACTTAAGGTGGAACTTAAATTATCACACCTTAAATCACCAGCTTGTGTACGTACAGCGAAGAGAAGAATGAGAAAACATTTCTGCTCACTGTAAACAGGTACATTCTGGTGACCGTTTTCTCACACTGCTGATATGAATCAGGACTATCTGTTACTCTTTAGTAAAGGTAAACCATGCTCTCTCCCTCTGTCTCACACACACAGCATTTCCATCTCTGTTCATTCATCTGTGCTTAGTAACAGTGGTCAGTGTGGTTGTGACAGCAGCTCTGATGTGGTCCAAACCCAGCCTCAGACACTTATCCTGCATTGTTCTTTTCTACCTTTTCATCATTTATCTGTGTGTGTGTGTGTGTGTGTGTGTGTGTGTGTGTGTGTGTGGCTTTAATTAGCAGGAAATGAGGGCAACCAATGACAAGGACCATTTACACCAGACAGAGAGAGAAAATGAAAGTGTCTCTCTCTCTGTGTGTGTGTGAGAGAGAGAGAGAGAGACACACACACACAGTGTGGACATTTCACACTGCCTCTTCCAGCCACGCAGTGTAATTGAGCTCATAAGAGACGCCCAGGGGACAGAAGTGACGGACAACAACAAACTGCTCTCGTCTGTTAAGGTGGCGATTGCAGTGACACGGCAAAGCCATCTGAGCATGCTCAGTGTGAGGCAAGAAAAACCACTGTTACTATCTGACAACACAGTGTCTGCAAACATAGTCCATAGCTTTAAAGTCACGCTGGGTAGGATTTTAGACGATCCACTGGTCTGTGAAAACTGCAGTGTGTAACTTTTGTGGAGCGGAGGAAAACAAACCGCCTTGATTTTCACAGGACAGTGCTGTAAAAGTGGATTACAGTAAATAAACAATAAAATAACAGTAAAAACAAAACCTGGTCAACAGCAGCCACGTGAATCCAGTGTTTTCACTTTCTCACAACATTATGGCTTTAGTCTCAATGCTATGACGTGGTAAATCGCTTTTTTACAGCTTGGTGGAGTGGTTTTAAAGGGACAGTACATGAGCACACAGTGGGAACATAACAGAATATAAATAATCAACACAGACAAGATTGTGTCGATTTCGATTCATTTTCGATTGCAGTCAGAAAGATTATATCCAGTGATGAGAGCTGTGTGAAAATACCTTGAATGGTGTGATACATCTTTCTGAGCCCTAGGCAACGGCTCCAAATCAGATTTCTGGAGTTTCCAGGTTGTTCTATGAACAGTGGGGTGTTCGGAGGCTCTGCAGCGGCGGCGGAGGCCAGTCTGGGCTTGTTGGAGACAAGGCTGTGAGATGAGGGCATTAAAGCACACAGCTGATTGCTGGTTTGGTTTGAGGAGGGCTGTAGGGGTGTGTGTGTGTGTGTGTGTGTGTGTGTGTGTGTGTACTACTGTGTTCCTCACAGAAGCCATGTGAGGTGCAAGCTCCACTTTAAGAATCCAAAACAGTGATCAGAGTGACAGTAACAGCACGACTCTGTACTCCAGACACGACGCCTCTGCACCTCTCAGAATAAACAAAGAAAAACACAGGCCCAGAGGAAGTGTGTGTGTGTGTGTGTGTGTGTGTGTGTAAAGGAGTTAAAACATTAGTGTGTAGGCTTAGTAAACAGATGACAGAACTATGATTGCAGATCTGGCAGAAGCAGGTCACAATGCCAAAACCTCAATCACTCTCTCGCTCTGTGTGTGTCTCTCTCTCTCTCTCTCTCTGTGTCTCCACCATGACTCATGTCTCTCCGCCTGCTTACGGGTTTAAAGCACTGATCGCCTTAACCTAGGAGAAGGATGGAAGGATGGATACAGCGAGAATGAAGCCAGAGGGGTCTGTGAGAGTCGGTGCATACGAAACAGAGAAAGAAAAGGAAAAAACAAGACCGACAGAGAAAGAGAGAGGGCAAACTCTCATTGGCTAATGCAAACAGACAGGGCCTGTTACAGGCCTTTAATGTCAGAACTGGTCTTCAAAGGAAAAAGAAAAAGAAGGGTGAGGGGCAGAGAGAGAGAGGCAGGGAGTGTGCTCTACCCACTTGTGAAACGTCACGTCCGGGTCCAAACTGCTGCTCTGTTCAGACCAGTTAGTGATTTTGCTGCTAGATTTAGTGACTTTTCAGAACCTCTAGAGAAATATTATAAAGAATCAAAACAAATCTAGCTATTTTATATCAGATAATCAATAGTACAACATATTAGAACACCGGGACCGACCACGAGCGGGAGCCGTCTCTCTCCGCGATCCCTCTGCCCCCAGAGACAGAGCGGCAGCGGCTCTCTCTCCCAGAGGCGGGGCTCAGATCACACAGATCAGAATGAACTGCGAATGAGCAAACAGTGCTGGCAAAAGATACGTTTGCTTCATTTTATGTTTATTCCTTTTATTAATTTATTCCTTTTAATGAGCCTCTGAACCAAGATCACAGAATTGATTGAGATATTCAGCTTTATTCAAACCATAAACATGAGCCTGGTGAATGTAAGAGATGGGACCAAAGGTGCGAATGGGTCCGGCAAAACGTCACATTTAACAAGCAGAAAACAGACGCTGTACTGGCTCTGACAGGCAGTTTAACACCCTCCTCTGAAACGCGAAAGTGCTCCATTCAGACAGACCCTGTGATTGAGGGAGAGAGAGAGAGAAAGAATAAATTGTGTTTGGTAGAGGTGCTGAAGAACAAAGCTAACGGCTCCAGCTGTGGGTGACGGCGCCGGCCGCACGGCTGCAATCAAACCTCCCAAAGACGAGGCGCTGAAGAAAACACACCTGGACAGGTGCTATCTCACCTGACAAACTGCTCACTCTCGTTTACAGATCCACTAATCACCCACCTGTCACATAATCCTTTAATCTCAGTTTATGATGTTATTAGAGCTGAACTGATAACGGCGGCTGTGTTTATTCAGCGCTGTCACTCAATTCTTCAAACGGTGCACGCCGTTAAATCCGTGAGCTGTAAATACAGGCAGCTTTGGTGACAAATTCTTCGTTGTAGAGAATCCTGGGGTGAAACCCATTTGCTCCCTTTGCCCCTACCCCTCATCTGCCCCCCTCTGTGTCACCTAGGGGTGAGGGTCTCAGTCCCATCCACATGGACACGGATATTTAAATAAAACTAAGGGTGTACGTCACTGACTAAACAGAGGTTTTTCTAAACTCTCTCCGAGGCGGAGGTGTGTGGAGACGCCGTGGTCTCTGTTCTCGTGTGGACGAGGAAAACTGATCTTCTGAACTGACGTCACACAGCACGTCTGTCTGTCTGAAACTACACTGCACACACACAGACAGCACTAGAGTTCGGATTCACACAGATTATTAACACACTGTTAACATCTAGATTCAGTCGTTTCAGGACGTGTGTAGTGCACTACAGAGGGAGCATGGAGTGATTTGGGATTAAACCTCTCATGCTTCTCTCATGCTTCGTGGTGTTTTGATGTCTCTCTTAAAGAGGTATGATGGCCCCCTACTGGACTGTCCTGAGAATGCAGCTGTTTTCGTTTGGAGAGGGAAAGTTTAAAAATGGAGAGAAAATCTGATGCATGTTTTTTGTTTGGACAGTGATGAGTGTACTTAGTCATCCAAATGCTTGGCTAGTTTGGTCAGTGTGTGTGTGTGTGTGTGTATATAAAAAGTCTCATTCCAGGTTAGTGTATCATATGAACATGATCATATTCACCGAGCTGCATCACCGTCAATAAAACTCCACATGTCTGTGCTTCAGTTCACAGTCATGTGTGTGTATGGGGTGGTGGTGGTGGGGGGGCTGTTAACACAGAAGCCTCCATTATGTGAAACACCATGCTGACTGTCCCCCTCCACTGCCGGCAGGGTGACCTCATTCAGTAAATTCACCATTCATCTCCCCATCCCTCTCTCCCTCTCTCCACCCCCTCATTTTTACATGCCTTTCACTCTCCATTCTCTCTAACTCCTCCCTTTACAGTTGTCTTCCTCTTTCCCTTTTTCTCTCTGTTCCTCCCCCATCTTTTCCATTTTTCTATCCCTCCATCCCATCAGAGCGTATGAGGAGTTGATTCAGTTTTGTGGAGACACACTAACACACTGACCTCCGAACAAAGCACAATGGTCTTATACTGGCTCCAAAAACACTGCTGCTGTAACAGACCATTCGCACGCACACACACACGCACTTTCCGTCCAAAACAGCAGACATTGCACTCACAGATTAGGTTTTAAAACTGCTGAATTGTGGAAGCAGAGGGTTTGAGTTTTGAACAGAAAACTACAGCACGAATCAGAACAGAATACAGATAATATCTGAAATAAGGCCCTGATACAATAAACCGTCAGCTCCGTAATATGAACACCAACTATAAGCACAAAAAACTATAAGGAAGCATTCACAGCGGTGGAGATTACGAGACCCGATCACACCCAGACACGATGCAGGGGAACAGCCTCCAAATATTCGACACCCATTAAACCAATCAGCAGCGTCTCTCTGGAGGAGCGCAGGAAAACTGCTCAGAGTCAGAGAGAAACTCAAGTTCCTTCAGCACTTTCTCCTTTCACTGATTAATGACCCTGTGAATAACTCATCTGCTATTGTTCAGTTTCTATTTTAAATTCACTCACTTTCATTTCATCCTACTGATGTTTATGTTAATTACTTTAGAAATGTAGCACTCAGAAGATCTGAGAGAGAGGGAGAGAGAGAGAGAGAGAGAGAGAAAACTAGAGAATAGAAAAAAACGTGTGTGTTTGAAAAAACTACTGACCAAAAAAAGAGAGAAAATAAAGTTCAACAGATGAGAAAATGTCCTCAAATGAAGAGAAATGTGAGAAGGATGAGGACTGATCTCAAAACAGACAAACAGAGAGGCCCCAGGACAAGAAGCAATAAAGAGGAGATAAAACTATTAGCATTTAATCTGTTCCACAAACGATGTCTGTTCTGCTGAAATATACACAGCTCTGCCGTCAACGAGAGCACCATCTCTCTCAAATTCAACAGCAATAAACCGTTTATTTCCATTACACTACTTCCCCTTTTTCTTACTTGTGTATTTATTTAAAATAATAATCATAATTAAAGAACAGCAAAACTGCACTGCATTTATTGAAGCTGCTACAACAATTCAGTAAAATGGGTGGCAAAAAAAAAAAAAGTAGTAAATGAATTAGGAAAGACCCCGTTCTGTGGGAGTCTGCTGATTCAGATCAGGGGGTGGGGGTAATACCAAGATAAATTACTGAAACCCCCAAATCCACTCACTCAGAGCTTCCCTGCACATGATCACAGCTTCAGACCCGAACACTGCCGTCCGCGAGCTCCTCTGAGTTTATAAAGTTCTCAATAAAGGTGGGAGATTTGGTAAAACGTCAGGAACCTTCACCAAAAACGCAACACATGGAAGGATTTACCTTCAGACGTATGTAAAGTTGGAAGAGACAAAACAAAATGAACGCCAAGGCAGATTTTTAGAAAGTCTATCTGAAAACAGGGATTTTATTATGACCATAATCCAGCATTTCACGTCCTAAGCCTGTTCTTACTGTAATGAATCCTGCAGTTTTAACATGACTTCATCATTTAGTTCAGATTTTCACCACATGCTCAGAAAACCCCATCATTCATTAGAAATGTCTATAAATAACTGTCCAGGCTCAGTCTTCTCAGAGCGGTGATACTGGATGTTCAGTTGAATGCTGTAAGGAAGACACTGCTACCGAAGCAAAACCTAGATTTAATAGCACAGAGCTTCATCATTAAACATTTACACTTGCTATTAAAAATGGTCGCAATGCACAATACCGGCCTCGAGCTACAGCTTAACAAGAACGAGAGGCAAGAGCTCATCACACAGAATAAAACACAGCTCTAATGTTCTGGAAGAGCTCAGCGTTTAGGTGGCAGTGGGATTTAATTCTTTGACTGTTTTTATGACCCTGCTTCTGGTGGAATTATGAACGCTACAATTCAATGGTTGCAACCTACTCTTTGATATCAACATAAAATCAATAATCACAGATAACAATGAAACAAAGCAGTTTGGGACATTACAAGTTTATATGCTCTCTCTCTCTCTCTCTGGAGATGGTGTGTGGGTTTGTTTGTAAACAGTGGTTTCATTTTATTTATGTTTAATTTATTTTGGATGTTTAAACATTATTTATATTCCTACGGAGCCCCTAAAGAGACTGGGGGGAAAAATAAAAAAAAAAGATTATTTAAAAAAAACTATTAATTTGGCTCCGTAGTACTGTGCTTGCTGTTGATTATGTGTTTCCAAACAGTGTTACAGAATGGAGAGTGAACACCTAAATAAATGTGTAGCTATTGGTAGTGTACTGGAGTAATGTGTGTAAAAGTCAGTTTTGGCAGAAAATGGTATCCTGTTTTTATTGCAGCTTTAAAAAACAGAGTTCCCAGATAAAACGAAATGCATGGTGTAGCGACCGGCTCGCGAGCTCCACAGCCACGTCTGGAGTCAACGCACTGAGTAAAAATCAGTCCGCAGCGTGCCCTGAGATCTGTGTTGAGCCACTGCCTTACACCCTCCATCTTGTTATTGAATGACCGGAATTTTGCGAGAGACTTT
Source organism: Hoplias malabaricus (assembly GCF_029633855.1). Taxonomy (NCBI): domain Eukaryota; kingdom Metazoa; phylum Chordata; class Actinopteri; order Characiformes; family Erythrinidae; genus Hoplias; species Hoplias malabaricus. The sequence continues at coordinate 55,156,704 of NC_089800.1, forward strand.
GCTTGGTAAAGGTTTTTCGTTAAGATTCTTAGCTTGACTCCTACCTCAGTCAATAACAATAATAAAAACCCAGCCGTCCACACTTTTACTTACTTTCACAAAGCCGCCTACGTCTCAAACACCTGTTACTATGGAGATATGTGGAGCTACGTCGTTCTGACTAGCATTTTCAAGGTGCTACCGAACGCATTTAAACTTGAGGTTCACAACTTCCTCTGATGTTAGGCTGTTCCTTACAGATGTATGAACGAATTGCACTGGCAATGAAACTGTGTTAGTAGAGATAAATAAATACATATATAATTTTTTATATATGTATATATGCACAATTGCGAAGGAATGTAATTGTGTTTGCGAGGGAATGCAAAATCAATAGCCTTTTTATTTTTCCCCCAGTCCCTTTAGGGGCTCCGTATTTTCCAATTCCAAAGTCTGAATATTCTTAACAGAATTATAAGCTCACTGATCTTAAAGGGGGGGCGGTTGAATTGCATGCTGTTTTCATTACATCAGTGGCATAAAATAATCTTAACAGTAATATTCATTCATTCATTGTCTGTAACCCTTATCCAGTTTGGGGTGGCAGTGGGTCCAGAGCCTACCCAGAATCACTGGGTGCAAGGCAGGAACACACACTGGAGGGGGCGCCAGTCCTTCACAGGGCGACACACACACACACACCCCTACGGACACTTTTGAGTCTCCAATTCACCTACCAGCGTGTGTTTTTGGACTGTGGGAGGAAACCGGAGCACCCGGAGGAAACCCACACCACACTCCTCACAGACAGTCACCCGGAGGAAACCCACGCAGACACAGGGAGAACACACCACACTCCTCACAGACAGTCACCCGGAGCGAGACCCTGGAGCTGTAACAGAGACACTACCTGCTGCTCCAAATGTGACAATTATATTGTTTATCGCAATTATTTTTGGCGCAAAACGTCAACTACAACATAATGACTATGACAGGTCAAACATTAATGGCATAAACAGTGAAATAATAGTGTGTGACTATTGAGTTGAAGCCCTAGCGTGAGCCTCATACTGAAACACATTGCTGACAAAAAATAAAACGCTGTACACTGATGTAATAAAATATACAATCTGCCATCAAATGACTCGTTGTTGCCAAAAATCTGCAAACAGCGACTATAACAGCTACAGCTAAAGGCATGTCTACAGTACCTGTGTCTCCTTGAGGAGTTAACATCATCTATAAACGATCAGACATGGACACGGTCTGGAGAAACCACAGGGACGTGAAGTGGACAAAGAGGGAGGACAAGAAAGAAGGGCAGAGAAAGTGAAAATAAATGTGAAAGAGTGAAGACAGACAAACAAACAGGAGAGGAGAGATCATTTCTCTTTTGAGTTAAAACAAAACCACAACACACTCAGAGAGAGACGTCACTCCTCAAGGTCAAAGCAACATCGGGTTCCCGCCGTCTTAAGTATGACTGTTCACACACAACTAGAATTCTTAGAGTTACTGTGGCTTAGTGGAATGTAAAGCATGTGATCTGACAAAGTTAATAAATCAGAGGCACAAAGTTCCTTTATGAGCAGGAAAATATGAAGCATTACGTATCTTTTACACAGTGATAGGAAACAGAGGAACAAACTGATTTGTGGAATTACACACTGGAACTGCTACAGTGAATATACTGTTTCCAGTAAGAGCGAGCGAGCGAGCGAGCGAGAGAGAGAGAGAGAGAGAGAGACGAGCAATTCCAAGGAAGCTGAGGAATGTAGAGGGGGGAAGCAGGAGGAGTGAAGAGTGAGGCTTCAGTTGAGGAATTTGTCAATTTTGTATTAAAATCACAATTGGAGAGATTTTCAAACTCTAAAATTTGCTAAACACAATCTACTCCTTCCATTATATTCTATATTCTACTTTCCCTGGGGGTTGGACTCAACCATGTACTGATTTAAAGGAACACTAAGTAATGTTTGACATTCTGCCCCTGGGCACCCCCTGGAGTTGCAGAGAGTTATTCACATTAAAAAGCACTGTCTTGAAATCAAAAGGGAAAGGGGATGATTTCCTACCCTCATCCACAAGTTACATAGTGCAGTTTCTGCAGTGCAGAGCTCTAAGAAGAGAAGTTCTGTTCTCTCTGTTACAGCACAGTGGAGCATCACAATTTTGAAGCTGTAATTTTAAGGTAAAAATCCTACCTACTGTTGCTTTAATTAGTTTAAAAAGCATTTTTATTGAAAATAAAACCACATTCATTCAAAACATTGGATTCCTCAAAAGTGCCCCGCCCTGAGTGAGTGAGTGTGTGTGAGAGTGAGTTTTAAAGGGGGGGGGGGTGTAATAAGCGTGTTTGCTGGGGCAGATGTGTATAAACATTCTGCTCAGAAACTGCTTCTGAAAACCTCATTTAAATTAATGAAAGGGCACCACACAGAGTCTAAATAGAGAGTGTGTAAAGAGTTTCTTCTCTAAAAGCACACTGCGCCAATCTTTCCGTCTCAGCCGGGCGTGGTTTCCTTCTCCAGAGGAGCGAGTGTCAGAGTGTGTGTGTGTGTGTGTGTGTGTGTGTGTGAGAGAGAGAGAAAGAAAGAAAGAGGTCAGAACCCATTGCAACATCCTGACATCGGCCTGTTGTGAAATGCATTAGGAAACACTAAATCGTCTCAGACCCACAGATAGAACGCAGAACCCCATCTGTTCAGATGTGAATCCATCTCTGGTCCAGTCTGTGATCCACAACTAATCTACTCCAACATCAGCAGCAGACCTCACTGAGGCTCTACGGCTCGAGCGACGTGGAACCAGCACAGACCCAGTCCAACATCTGGTGTAAAGCCTTTCCAGAACAGGGTGGGGGGGCTCTGAAGTGAGCAGTTAAAGAGTAAACAAAGCCATCGAGGGCGGTTTGGGGCGAAACACTCTGTTCTACAGCAGCGTCTGAGTCAGAGTCACTCTCAGAACTGAATAGAACCAGATGTGAACGAGTGCTGTGGTCACTGTGGAGGAGAACAATGAAATTTGACCTCAGTATTTACCCCAGCTGTAGCAGTGAACACACACACACTTGTGATTGGGGAAGTGAACTCTCACACTCACTTGTGATCGGGGGCAGTTCTCTCTCTCTCTCACACACACACATATATATATATAGGGAAGTGAACAGAAACTATAGATGGTTCTCTATAGCACCTTTTAGAAAGGGTTCTTATACAGCAGTTCTTCTGTTGCTCACACTTAAAAAACACGGATCTGTACAGAACCCTGAAGAAGCTTGACATCGTAACAGAGGAACTGCTTTTTTTATTTTTTTCCTCTAAAAGGCATTGTATAGAACCATCTACAGCACATTCTCCATCCATCTGAAGAACCCTGTGGTTTTCTTAAATGTACATGAATTAACTTGGCACACACACGTCATAAATACTGCCCTCATTCTGAGATATCGTCCACATTTTAAACCCCACGGTAGACAGGGTTACCGTTACACAGCCGTATCCAGCCCTAGTTGAACTGTGATTTCTGGGGAGTGAACACAATGGACCTGGTTCCTATCACCACATCTGTAAAGAAACCTGAGGCTGTTAGTTTCTCAACGATGAACTCTCACGCCAGCCCTGAATTACTGTTTATAGCTGAACTGTTGTATTGCACTGAAAAACCTCTGAAGTCGCCTTTACTTTCCTTAGTTTCAGATGAAAAACTAAGAACAACAGTGTGTCGCAATGAGTTCAAATTACAACACGCAGCAGCAGTAACACGGTAACAACATGCAGTTTTACCACATCAGGCAGCTTTACACTGAAACTACAGCCAGAAAACTGTGTAATTTTCTTACAGCCGATTCTGTCAAAACAAACAAGCAAACAAAACTGTGTGAGTGTGAGTGTGTGTGTGTGTGTGTGTGTCTGTGTGAGAGAGAGAGCAAGAGAGACAGCATGCTGGGCAGGCCTGTGTGAGATAAGGAGCCCCTGCATTTAATGAAGGGAAACCCCTGATATCAGACCACATTGCAACACAGAGACAGCTTTATCAGGGACACACACAACAGGGGCCCAACACACACACACACACACACACAAGTATTTAGTGGGGGGTGGAGAGCAGCAGAGTGGCATCTGATAACTCTCATACATACACCAAACTGCCAGCACACAAACGAGAGCGAGAGAAAATAATGAAATATATAAAGAGCGTGTCCCTGCGAGGGATGTCACCAGAAATGTAAGCGTCCGTATCAATGACACTAAAATAATGCCATTCTCGATACCACAACAACAAATAAACCAATGAAACCACAGCATGTCTACACTAACACTTTACTAAAAAAGGCTTTTTCCAGAAAAAAAGGTGCAATTTAGTTCCTCGTGTTGGTGTTGTTTCAGCTTTCTCTTGTTATTAGCATGTAGCCTCATGGTGACCTCGTGGATCTGTGAAACGTAAGGACCGTATCATTTTTGGTATAGACTTGGTACTGAAGTATTGGTTCTTGTGACACATCTCTAGTCCCCGCTCTAACCCTGCCATCCAATTTATTATAGACCACAGAGAGAGAGAATGGCAGTGAAAGAAGTAGGAAAGGGGGAGAGAAATATAGAAACAAGAATAAAAGAAAGAAAATGATGGAAGAGAAAATGATTAGAGAGAGAAGAAAGAAAATAAAAAAAAGAGATACATGGACAGAGTGAATGGCAGTGAAAGAAAAAGATGGACTAATGAGAGGAGAGCAAAATAAAAACAAGGATAAGGGAAAGGGAGTGAGAGAGAGAGCCGAGTGAAAGAGAAAGAAAGACAACAAGAAAAAAAAAAGAAAAACAAAAAGGAGAAGGCGACAGAGAGGGGGACGTTCAATATCCAGCTCCTCCGACGGAGGGAGTTAATTAAATTCCGCCATGTAAGTGGCGTCTAGGGAGGTTTCTAGAACGGGTGAGGAGATTATAAAGAAGGTGCGTGTGTGTGTGTGTGTGTAAAACACACTGCTGCAGGCTATCTGAGCCTGAGGCTCCTCTACCCTCCACATCACAACACACACTCGGATCATCAGCTCGACTCTTCCCTCAGCATTTACGGCCCGGTACGACAGGTTCTTGCTCAGACAGTAGAGATGGGCCCGGTCTGATCCCACGTCACATCTTGGATATTGAACAGAGTCGATCCACTTACTGACCCATATTCCAGAACACAGCTTGCGCTGGACCATGAACTAGGAGTAATGTAACTTAAGGAGACATCAGTGATCCACATTCCATGCTGCACAAGCTCCGCCCCCTGCCTGAACCACAGGCCGCACAGGCTCCCTCTCCAGCTGTGCTACATATGTATAAGAACAACTTCGGAAAATCTCGGGAATCATTTGTGAAAACTTAGGCATGATCAGGTATGTTCTTATTTATGCTCCTGGGCTCCCCCTACTGTTGCAGCAGAGTAATTATTGTTTGTTGCCCTCTTACAAAAAAAAGTTGCATAATAAAATTTCTGCAGTGCTGAGCATGGAGTAGCTGTAACAGCTCAGTGGAGAATCATGATGATTTTGAAGCTGTAATTTTAAAGTAAAAATATTACTTACTGTTGCTTTAAACTCGTATTACTTTCCTACATTGAGACTCTAGAAAGTCTTGAGAGAGAGAGAGAGAGAGAGAGAGATTGTCCCAGTTCTCTGCAAAGACAGAAATTCAAGGGCATTCGATATTCAGAGGGGCTTCAGGAACTCTTTACGCTTCAGCAACCCAACTGAAGTCTACTGTGGAAGTCTACTGGGCTAAAACAATCCAGCTAACTGAGAAATCAGTCTAAAGGAGGGGTCTGGTGTTGGTCTTAAGTAATACAGCTATATAAACCTCTATTAAAATAGACTGGAGCTGGGGCATAAGTTATCATCTCTACAACACACAATTAAATCTGAATACTGCCTTAGCTCAATGCTAAAGTTGCTACATTCTGAAAGACACAGGGTGACCTCTAACACACACACGTATGTTGAGCTAAATGCAGAGCCACAAGCAGCTGCAGTTTGTGGAGGTCAGGGCAGAGACTGCACAAGGTGTCAACTTTCTTTCACCATGGAGAAACACACACCACTCATAACTTTGACTTAACCACTGTGTGTGTGTGTGTGTGTGTGTGTGTGTGTGGGTGGGGGGGGGGGGGGGGGGGGGGGGGGCTTTGTGCGCATGCGTACAGCTGTCAAAATGACAGTTAACAGTTTGAGGGAGAAAGAGGGAGGGGGGAGAGGGACAGAGAAAGAAAAGAGAAATAGACAAGAGAAAGAGTGAGAGACTTATCTGTGCAGCTGGAGTTTATCGCGAGGTCTTAAAATGTGTATGTGAAAAAAAAAAATAAAGGAGTAAACCTTGTTTACTTCACGTTCTTCTTCAGAAGCGGCACAATGCCGTCGTAAAGAAACACTGCTCTATATCAATATCTTTATAAAACACAGTGGAGTTAAAATCCTACACCACGACGGTGAAGAACAATAACCCTGGAACAAAACCAGACAAGTCCCTTTTCTTTTGGTATTTTCTGAAAACCCCAGGTTTGAAAAGTCAGAGTGAAAACTATGGCCTGCGTTCTGCTCCAGAGACATTATTCCAGTCGGATCGGAGTGTGTTTTAAGCTCAGGAGCCTGAATTCCAGCAGCAGCGAGTGGTGAAGTGATTTCGGCGCCGTTAGATCTGGCCCAACACCAGCCCCGAGCAGCTGCTGGGTCACAGCGAGCAAATGGCCACTCGAAAAGCTCCAGACAGCAGCTGAATCACGGCTAAATTACAGGGCAGAGAGAGAGAAGGCCTTCTCTCTCTCTCACACACACACCTTCACATTGTCATTTTCTCGTTTTGTTTGTTCTACAGGTAAACCTCACTGGTCTTTAGTTACACAGACACGGCCTGTTGACAAACCACTGCCTCCGTTTACACAGACAAACCAATATGCAAATGAGGCCACAAACGGCAGTGATTTACCCCCCAGCTGTAAGGTAGCGTTAAAGGGAAGAGTGTAAATCACTGACAAATCTGGCATGTGAAGGTTTAAGTGCATGGTTTTTAATTCCCTGGGTTTATTAACGAGAAATACAACACCTGCCAAACAAACCATACTTCATCACTGTACGAAAAAACACATTTCTCCAAAACAGTAACTTTACAGGAGGGAAATAACCTTCTGAGATTTCAGTGAAAATCAATGTAAACTGATGTTATTCAGAGTAGTTTTGGAGAGTTTCTATTGGTCATTCATCATGAGATTTACACACAGTGAAGGACAGCTGCACACACAGTTTCAATTAGACAGTGGTGATATACTGCATCACATTTAGCTAAAAGTGAAAAACCATGTTCTTAAATTTGAGTGCGAGGGGCACCAATCACACCCTCCCTACGTCCAAAGTGTAAGTCAACACACCACAGAATGGCTCCTCACACGTGGTAGGAACCAAGAGCTCATTGTTTGCTGCTAAAAGGAACAGCTGCATGAGAACTCTCATCCTGTCTCAAATAAGGCCCCCCAGACACCATCTGACACATTTAAATCCAGCTGAACTGCCATCAAATATTACATTAAGAAAATGGTAAAAGAAAGGAGTCCTAGGCAAGTAAATTGGACCTAAACAGAACCTTTAATACAGTATACAAACAGCTTTTTTTCCTGGACCCCATCTCTAAGGGGAACAGTGGGCTTTGGAAACCACAACAACGGCGGCGGTAACGTTAAGCGGTGTTTACTCATGGTGTATTGGCGTGTTGTTGTTGTTGTTGTTTGGGACTGAACACAGCTCCATCATCAGTTCAGACAGATCAGTAGAGTTTGTTCTTTCCTTGTTGCAGCGTCCAGCTCTCGCTGGATTCTTTCGTCAGCCACCGATCCAAGGAGCGTTTGAACCTCTTCAAAAGACCACGGCGTAATTTTACGAGCTGCCGTCGTGAGTCATGACATAGAATGACGACTCTCTGTGGACAATCAGCACTCTGAACCACTAAACAAGAACCGGCGTCCAGAACCAAATTTACCGAATGGGAAAGCAGAAAAGCAGAGTAGAGTCGAGCAGGGACCCTGCAGCGGAAAAGAACCTCTATTCTCAGTTCCTAAAGATGGTGGTGAGACACCGTCATAAACGACACCACACCGTCCTGTTCCAAGAAACAAAACACAAGCCTTAAACTTATCACCCGAGTGTAAAGCATAAAGGTATGTGCCCGGTTCCACAAACTAAACCAGTTCTCAGCAATCATGTTCATCTGGCCCTGCCACAATTTTAGAACAAGAATAAAATTCACACAGAAAATGACACAGGGCTGGCGTTCAGAAACCGCAGCCGTACGGCAACCAAAGCTGATCCCCTCCAACGTGCGGCTGATATAGCTTTCACAGAAAGAAGGGCAGCCTGGTGATATTTTTGGGGTCAATCTGAAGCCCAGGAGCGATCTAAAGGACACCTGGGGGGAGGCGGCATGCTCTAGTGTCACCTGTTTACACAAAAATAAAGCAGCGTGTGTGCAATCCTGAAATAAAAGGTGAGGTGGAAATGGTCAACACGGTTTAAAATCTAACTATAAAGTCATTTTATAAACAAATCACTTCAGAAACTGAAGTTTAGAGGCAGGTGAATAAGAGCGGGTAGTACCTAATAAAAATAATAAAAAGTAAAATAAATAAATAAATAAATCACCAACTGAAAGGACTCAGCTGTCCATGAATATTCATGCACTCGTCTTAAAGGGAGACAAGTTAGTTCCCAAGTTAGAAAAGAACACTGGCGCTTGTAAACACACATGGAATGAATGCACAGTTGTGTCTGGATATCAGCACAAACTGCAATGGGACTTTGATGCACTCACAAAAGAGTGACACAAATCCCCTAGGATTTAAGACAGGAACTGGAACATATGCACTGAGGAAAAGCTCCTATGATCGATGGAGAGACCACCTCACGCCATTTTACAACGCTGTGGTGTGCATTAAAAATGCAGTGTAAACCTGACTGTATAAGGACGTGTCTTTATAAAATTACTAATACACACAGCTCAGCCCCTCATCCGCAGCTGATGTGTGTGAAAATACTCCTCCTTCGTCGATTACATTCAGTTACCACTTCCTTCTGCATCAAGTTGCCCGTGTCTTCCCAATTCCCGGGATAAAGCATTACTTTGTACATTTAATGCAATCAAAATGAGGCAAAACGAGGCCATTCCTGCCTTTGTCCATGGCTTTGAGCACACAAAGCCCTCAGGGCGCATTGCAACACACAGACTTTTGCTCCAAATTCCTTCAGCGAGGAGAAGCACAAAAATGCCCTTAATCTGGGGAACAATCCCTTCATTTGTTTGAGGTCTGCTCTAATATCCCCAGCCACAAAACCCTAAGAAATGGTCAGAGATGACTCTTCAGGGCGAAGGGACACACGGCGAGTCTGTTGCAAACTCACAGAAGCGAAATAAGAGCAAAATGAGCAGAGAAAGTGGAAGTTAGAGGCTAGTTAGCAGGAAAGATTACCAAACTCTGCTGCGAGCTTAGATACGGCCACAACTCTGAGTAATCTGGGAAAACACGCAAAAAACAACAGTTTGAGCTCGATCAGCAGCTGAAGCTCCTTTGGAAAAGCTCACATTTCAGACTTTTTTTGTAGTTTTGGTAGTTTTTTCGAAGTTAGCGGAGTGCTAAGCTATGCTAAGGTAACTGAGGGGAAAACTAACTTTTTGGCTTCTGCCTTTAGACGCCTGCAGTGCGAGGAAAGGGAGATTCTTTTAAAATAGGGCAAATATCAGACGGAAAAGTCTCCGTTTCTGTGTGAATCGTAGTAAAAGTCCACGGGGTCCGCTCTGAAAGTTTTCACCGTCGATTTAACACCTTTCAGCGCTCTCCCACAAACACGCTTTCAGGAGAACTACCGACCTTCCGCGGGTGATTATGGGTAAAACGGGGGTGCTGTTGGTCTTTACCTTCGTCCAGGAGTCTCTCCAGGTGAGTGAAGATTCCGCAGAGGTTCGGTAAACTGCTCATCAGCTTCTTTTCGTTCAGGAGCTGCATCAGGTAATCAGGACTCGGCCTCGGCCTCTCCTTCACCTCCATCTCCCCCACCATCATCTCTGCGGCGGATCCGAGCGCTCACACACTCGCACACACTCTCTCTCTCACTCGCTCGCTCGCTCGCTCCACGCACACGGGCTCCTCTCCGCGAGAGAAACAAAGAACAGGAGCGGAAAATAAACACAGCCCAGAACGTCTCCGCCGCAGCTCCCGACTCCCGCGCTCTGCTGGAAAAGTGCGTTACTCTTCAAAGAACTGAACCAAAAAGTGCCGCTTCTAACTGACCGCACTTTAAAAGGCTTTTCAAACCTCTCTCTCTCTCTCTCGGTGTGTGTGTGGCGCGCTCTCGCTCTCCCCGCGTGTCGGACGATCTGTGGCTCGCGCTCTCGCCGCGCTCTCGCCGCGCTCTCCTCGTGACTGAGTTGCGCCGAGCTCGCGGCGCCGTGCCCGAACACTTCGGCCCCGCCTACTCACACACAGCGCGCACTGATTGGCTGAGGCCCTGCACTTAAGGACCAACAGACGCCGAGAAAAGTCCACCATCCAGCGGGGTGCGAGCCAATAGACGGAGGCCTCCAGTGACATACACACACCAGAGCCAATCAGATTAGAGGAGACTGAAGAGAGTAATATTGCAGCTCAGTCAAAAACAAAGCAGCATTAGTTCTCATACAATACCAACAAGCAATTAAAAACTGATCAAACAAACAAATAAAACATTAAATACTGAAGAAATAATAATTAAACATTAAATGTTTAATGAGAAAAATTAGTAATTAAAATTTAAAATACACATAAATCATTATTCATTCATTCATTGTCTGTAACCCTTATCCAGTTCAGGGCAGCGGTGGGTGCGGATTCTACCCGGAATCACTGGGCGCAAGGTGGTAACACACCCTGGAGGGGGCGCCAGTTCTTCACAGGGCAACACATTCACTCACACCCTCACACCTACAGACACTTTTGAGTCTCCAGTCCACCTACTAACGTGTGTTTTTGGAGTGTGGGAGGAAACCGGAGCACCCGGAGGAAACCCACGCAGACACAGGAAGAACACACCACACTCCTCACAGACAGTCACCCGGAGCAGGACTTGAACCCACAACCTCCAGATCTCTGACACTGACTACATCTGTAAATGTTCTAAACCCACACTCACACAGACTTTTGGACACAGTATTATCCCCAAGAACAGAACAAACTCATCACAGTCTTCTGCAGCTTTTTCCTGATGGAGCCCGATAAACTCTTCATTTTCAAACAGCTTCATTTCTAGGTTCTTTTTGTTGAAGAAAATGAGACTGTGATGTTAATACAACACACAGGGGTAGGGTTCTGTAAAATGAGCAGAAAAGAGCAGAGAATGTTTAAATTCAGAATTTCAGTTAAACACCACACACAAACACACTGTAAACCTATTTATTCACCTGATTCCTAAGAAACCTGCGGAGGCAGAGCTGAGAGTGGAACAGACGTTCTGATGTGCATCATTACTTGCGCAAACACGATCTGCATAGAGAGTCAACAAAAGTAAATCTTACCTTATCACAAGTATCGGTCGGATACCTGGAAGAGTTTGAAATGAGAGAATCAGCAGCGTCTGATAAAAAGAATACCTGTCTGTCTCTGACGTGTGGCTCTGTTGTGCTTCTGCTGGGGGTCATTTCCTGGGCATTGTAACGAGTCTCCTGTGGGCAACTCTGAATTTAAAGGCTACACAGATGATTATGGAGAACTCTTGTTTTCACAGCAAAACAATCTCTCCCCCATTTTTATGTTCATTCAGAAGATCTGTATCTTTTAAGGTGGAGCTGCGTGTGTGAGTAAGAAGCGACTGTATCTTTTAATGTGGAGCAGTGTGTGTGAGTAAGAAGTGACTGTATCTTTTAATGTGGAGCAGTGCGTGTGAGTAAGAAGTGACTATCTTTTAAGGTGGAGCGGTTTGTGTGAAAGAAGCGACTGTATCTTTTAAGGTGGAGCAGTGTGTGTGAGTAAGCAGCAACTGCATCTTTTAAGGTGGAGCAGTGCGTGTGAGTAAGAAACGACTGTATCTTTTAATGTGGAGCAGTGCGTGTGAGTAAGCAGCAACTGCATCTTTTAAGGTGGAGCGGTGCGTGTGAGTAAGAAGCGACTGTATCTTTTAATGTGGAGCATTGCGTGTGAGTAAGAAGTGACTGTATCTTGTTTGTGTCTGAAGTGTAAATTGTCTGTAAGTGTTTATTCACTGTTTGAATTCCCACAGAAACTCATGCGTAACTCGAGCTGTTCAGTTCTGTAGCACGTTTGCTCTGTGTTTACTTTCATGCAGTTAGCGCTCTCCTGAATTTAGAGTCAGATCCACCTTAAGTAATGTAACTGTAACAGCAAAAATAAGTCAGTGTTACCCCCTTATGGAGCAGGAATAGAGCAACATCCTCATTTCGGTTGGTTTCAGCGTTTGGAGTCTCTCCGTTGTCTAAAAACCTCCAGATGAGAGTGAGAGAGAGAGAGAGAGAGAGAGAGAGACAGACAGAGAGTGAGAGTGAGAGACAGTTTGGATGGAGGCACTAAGAGTGTGCTCTGATTCAGTTCAGAAGATTGTTGTAAACTTGCAGCCTTTTCCCCTCTTCAAGTTTAGCTTGTTTTCACACAGTGACAAAACAAAACGCACCAAAACGCGTCACAACAAACCAAAACGACAAATCACATCTCCAGGCTGCTGTATCTGCCCCAGTACAGACTCATTTACACCTTCTCACCTCTGAAAGCAACACAGCGCAGGTATGAGGCACATACTGAGATTATATTTCTATGTATGGACTTCTCTATTTGTCTTAGAAGTAAAACTCAGACTTATTAATATTCTGCAACAAGTTTTAAATCATGTCATTTTAAATAAGTGTATTTAAAGTTGCCCGGAGCAGATAAATCCATCTCATCTCAATTATTCCTCAATTATTCTTCTGCCCTCTACATTTCTCCATCGGCCCAGAGACTAGAAAACCATTAATGACACAACCCAGCTCTGCCTGAGGACACCACTGATCATAGCTCTCTATCTCTCTTTCACTCTCTCTCTCTCTCTCTCTCTCTCTCTCTGTCTCTGTCCCTCTCTCTCTCTCTCTCTCTCTCTCTCTCTCTCTCTCTCTCTCTCTCTCTCTCTCCCCTGGAGGGGGTGCCAGTCCTTCACAGAGCGACACACACTCACACATTCACTCACACACTTACACCTACGGACACTTTTGAGTCTCCAATTCACCTACCAACGTGTGTTTTTGGAGCATGGGAGGAAACCGGAGCACCCGGAGGAAACCCACGCAGACACAGGGAGAACATACCACACTCCTCACAGACAGTCACCCGGAGGAAACCCACGCAGAAACAGAGAGAACACACCACACTCCTCACAGACAGTCACCCGGAGGAAACCCACGCAGAAACAGAGAGAACATACCACACTCCTCACAGACAGTCACTCGGAGGAAACCCACGCAGACACAGAGAGAACACACCACACTCCTCACAGTCAGTCACCCGGAGGAAACCCACGCAGACACAGAGAGAACACACCACACTCCTCACAGACAGTCACCCGGAGCGGGACTCGAACCCACAACCTCCAGGACCCTGGAGCAGAGACACTGCAGTGGACGCTGAATGACCCTCTCCCAGTGCGGTGGCTTTTATCGTTCCCTCCAAGAGATCTGAAATTCTCAATGTTTTTTTTCAAACTGATCAAAATATTCGTTACTTACACTTTTATATTTTGAACATTTCAGTACTGAGCTCTTTTCCCTCTGGCTCTTTCTGCGCTGAGAGGAGTCTCCACATTAGGGTTTGAAATGGGAGGTGTTTGACAGCTTGTGGGAGGAGTCGGGTCGTTGTTGTTCCACCTGGTGTTTTTGCAGCCTTTACTTTTGACACTGATGTAATGCCATATTAATACATTTTTTCTTGTTGAATATAAAGAGAATTGTGAATTTTAATACGACACACATTTACAGTAAAATGACAAAAGTGCGGAGAATGTTTGAATTCTGAGTTACAGTTATTCACTGCACAAAACCCTTGGGGAAATTGCTTCTCTGCATTTGACCCCTCTGTGGCAGTGAACACACAAACACTTACTAGTGAGCAGTTCTTCACACAAACACTAGGGGCAGTGTACACACAAACAGCCGGAGCAGGCGCTGTGACCACCTCGGCGCTCGTGGGCAGTTTTGGAGGTGTGCTGTGGATGAATATATTTCCCTGGTCCTGAGAACTGAACTGGCCTCGAGGCCAAGGCTGTGCCCCAAACTCATTTAAAACTTATTTAAAACTTATTTGTGCTCCTGATATAACCTTCATTTTAAAAGAAATGTTCAGTGCTATTGTTCAGCTCTGGGTTCACAGTGATACGCCTCTTTACTCTCACAGACACAGAGCTGTGGTAGCCTCTGCTCAGAAACACACTCTTCAAAAGAAGTGTAACTTATTCTGTGAGCTACAGACTCAGTCTAACCTCAGCTCTGAGCAAAGAGCCTGAAGAACAGAGCAACAAACACACACACACACACACACACACACACACGGCTTACTTTGAGAGCTCTTTTATTTTCCCAGTCCTCAATCTGTTTGAATATCAGTGATGAATGAAGTGTCATATTCCTTTGAGCATCAAAAAGCTGAGATGATATTTACAGAGGGCTTTAGCTCTTATCTCAGGCCACACACGGGGAGAGATAGTGTGTGTGTGTGTGGTTCTGCTTTACTGATTCTGTTTCTTTGTAGATGAGATCACATGACCCATATTTGTAGTTTGTAGAAGAGTAAAAATAACAAAGGAACGGTTGGTGAATGGCTTCATTATGTAATTTATGCTAATTGTCTTCTCCATGCTCCAGCCACTAAAGTTCCACTGGTAGCCGCTAACTTCAAAAAAGTTTACAGCCTTCAGTGTACCTCCTGCTGAAGAACTAAACCCTCCCACAGCAGGGCTCCAAACTTTAGTACATTCTTAAATACGCTCCAGAAATTCCTGCCATTTCTCCTGATGTATTTAATAGTACTGTAATGATCCATCCACTGGTGGCGCTGTTTCACCCAGTGCTGAGTGAAGTGTGCCCTGCGGAGTCTGGAGGAATGTCTGCCATGAGTGGAGTTAAAGGGTTAAATGTGTGGTGTGTTCTCCAGAGTCTCAGATCAGACTCTCTCTCCCTCTCTCTTTGTGTGTGTGTGTGTGTGTACTGAAGGCCACTGGTCAGAGTGGTGGTGAGGTCAGAGTGAGGTCATCATACAAACTACCTCAGGCTTTCTGACTACTATCTGACACACACACACATATACACACGAGCGCACACACACACACTATTGTGTGAGAACTCTCAAACGTGTGTGTGTGTGTGTGTGTGTGTATGTGTTTGTGTGTGTGTCTCCAAGCATCAGAATCTGGGTCAGCTGATAGACAGAGGGAGGAATATCAGGGGGAAAGAGATGACAGAGAGAGGGAGACAGACAGAATATAAAAGAGAGAGAGAGAGAGAGAG